>NC_056746.1:24042641-24242641 GCF_019279795.1 Protopterus annectens
CTATTTATTTAGAAAACCAATGACTTAAACTGTTGGCTTAAGACGCTATGGAAGGATGTTCCTGGCCCGTGAGTCAGCCATCTGCAAAGAAGATGACCAAGAAAGCTCATTTGGATTCTTCTGCTGTACGGCCTCCACCAGATGTCTCTCTTGAGGCTAGTGAGAGCCTGGAGAATCATCTGGTTTCCTTGTCAGATTCCTGTGCCACAACCACTTAAGAGGCTGGCATGAATTCGACTTCATGCATGTCCAAGGAGCCCTTGCAAAGGTTCACCTTGGATGTGCAGGTGGAACCACGGATTATAATTACTGAAGGGCCTAGGGATGTTCCTCAGATATTAGTAAGGAAAGAGGTTCCGACTACTATAATAGAATGTCATTGGGGATCAGAGCCTTCGAAGGTGTTTAAGGCTGCTGTCCCTGTCAAAAAGAAGCAGAAATTAAACACATTTGTTCTGCTGCTAAAGATTCTCAGAGTGAATGCCAAAACTTCACTCAAGGCCTGTTAAATGCCCTTATGGCTCTGAGGCTTCGACAGGGGGTTTCTGTTCCTACTTCTCCTTGGTTTTCTACTCCTCTTAAGAGGCCTAGGGAACACAATTCCTCTGAGAATGATGCAGATTTTGATGAAGAATCCTTGACATATTCTTCTCAAATTCCTTCTCCCTTAGATTATGGCTCTTGTGAAGAAGAGTTTATCAGTCCTGACTCTCCTTTTGAAGAGATTTCTTTTGTTGACGTAATTTCTAGAATGATGGAGTTTTTCAAGTGTGACTGTGCTCAGGTGTCTGATGTTCAGAAGAGGTACTATGAGCTTCTGCAGATGGAGTCTCATAGGCCCTCTGCAGTTGTTCCGGTTCTTGTTGCCTTGCTGGATGCTTTTTCCAGTGCTTCTCAGGCACCTGATTCTCAGCCCTGTGCTCCCCAAAACACTGATAGCTTTTGTAATGTGCCTAATGATTGCAGGTCTCTTTATAAGTGCCCTCGACTGACCCTTCTGTGGTATCAGTTGCCTGTGACAAATTGTTGCCTTCTACAAAATTGTTTCCCTCTGACAAAAACAGCAGAACCATGGAGAGGCTGGGTAAGAAACTATATACTTCTATTACCCTTGCCTTTAGAGCTGTGAACTGTCAGACACACACTGCCATATATGTTTTGTCTCTTCTCTCTCAGGCCATTTCAGGTCTTCCTGATACTGAGAGGAAGGGCTCTGCTCTTTCCTTGCTAGGGATGTCTTCCCAAGTTCCTGGTCATTCTGTTAAATGTGGCTATGATGCAGCTGATGCTTCGTCTAGGGCTGCTGCTTTTGGATCTGTTTTGAGGAGGTATTTCTGTCTTGGACTTAGGTGCTGCTGCTGCTGCAGCTGTTTAAGTCTCTGTAAGAAAAGGGTAAGGCCTTATAGGATTTGAAGATTTTTTTGTTTCACCTGTTCCCAAATTTCAAAGGAATTACCCCAGTAAGCCTTCTTTGTGCGTAGACAGACTTGCCATCCCCTCAAAGTTAAAAAGGGTGGTACAAGGGATCCTCCTGCTAAGGCTCCCCAAAATCCTTCTACTCAGAAGCCTCCTTTTCCTGACAAACCAGGTGCTTTCTGATTATCCTTGCCCTGTTTTCAGTTACAGTCCTCTTTCTCTGGGTGTTTCTCTGTCCATTCCTATTTGGTTAAAGGTCACTCAAGACTCCTGTGTTCTTTCCTTAATTCGCCAGAGTTATTACATGGTTTGGAACCCCCCCCCCCCTTTTTGGGCATTCTTCAGCTTCCTCAGGAACAGCTTCCATTTTTTTCCAGAGGTGCTTCAGGACCTGTTGGCTCAAGGAACAATTCAAGAATTTCCTACTCCTCAGAAAGGGAAGGGGTTTTACTCCAGAATGTTCTTGTTCCCCAGGAGAGAGGGCACCTGGAGACCCATTCTGGATCTTTCTCAGCTAAACACCTTTTTGATGGTTCCTTCCTTTTGGATGCTATCCCTTCAAACTTTGTTTCCTCTTCTACTTCCTCAGGCTTTTCTGGTCACACTGAATCTCCATGATGCTTAGCAACACATTCCCCTCCATCCCTTTTTCAGGAAGTTTTTTTTTGTTACTTCCTGGCATTTTCAGTTCTCTGCTTTGTCCTTTGGCCTTTACCCCAAGGGTCTTCACCAAATGCTTCTCTCCTTTGATTGCTTTCTGCAGGTTGAGAGGGATGTGGGTCTTTCCTTACTTGGACGACCTGCTCATTCAGGCCTTTTCTCCAGAGATTTTACTTCAGCATCTAAACTTTGCTGTTTCTCCCCTGAAAAGCCTGGGGTTTACTGCAAATTTTCAAAAATCATTCCTGACTTTTTCTCAGGATCATGTTTCCCTGGAGTGCAGGCTCCAGAAGGTTTCAATGCTGGCATCCATGCCTCCTCCCAAGGCTTTAACTCTGATTGCATCTCTTCTTCCTCTGGTTTCAGTTACACTCAGGGAATTTCTGGGAGCTCTGGGTCACATATCTTCCACCATTCCTATGCTTCCTCTGGCCAATATGAAAAAGCTGCAGTGGTTTCTAAAGTAAGTTTGGCTTTATCATTCTCCTCCTTTAGATTTTCTAGTCCCTCTTCTTCCATGCCTCAAGCTGGAATTTCAGTGGTGAATCCATCAGTTGTCCCTCAACCTAGAGCTTCCTCTTCAACCTTCAGTTCCCTCTCAGGAACTCTTCACAGATGCCTCAGACGTGGGATGGGGGCCTCTTTCAATCCTCTGAAAGTGCAGGGCCTTTGGTCTCTTTGACAAAAGAAAGACCACATCAGTGTTAGAGTTGAGAGCTCTTCTTTTGGCTCTTCAGGCTTTTCATTCTCTCTCTTCCTTTCAGGGCCCCTCAAAATTCTCACAGAGAGTGCCACAGTGATGTGGTGTATCAACAAGCAACGGGGGGACAAGGTTTTCCCTCGTGTACAGATTAGCTCTGCAGGTTTGGGATCTAGCTGCCCAGTATCAGATGACCCTTCAGGTAGTTTACATTCCCTCAGATCAGAATATAGTGGCAGAGTCTCTGAGCAGGTCCATAACACAGTCACGAATGGATGTTTAACAGGGATATGTTTCTGGACATTGTCCACCAGTGGGATACTCCTCAGCTAGATCTGTTTGCCTCCCCTCTGAACAGACAGCTTCCTCTGTATTGTGCCAGAGTCCCACACCCTCCAGATGGAGGGCGCCCTCTCTTTTTTTTTTTGAAAGAGGGTGGTTCTTTATGCCTTCACTCCCCCTCCTCTCATTCCTAATGTCCTGTTCAAAAATAAAACAGGATGCTGCCAAAATCTTGCTTGTGACTCCCTTTTGACTCAGACAACATTGGTTCCCTCTTCTGCACTTAACCAAGGGTAATCATCACAAGTTACTTCACAGGGTGGACCTACACAAACAAGATAAGGGGGTCTTGCATCCATCCCCACCTATCCACTCTTCAGCTGATATTGTGGGTGATAGGGTTTTGATCCCCTCTAACCACCTTTTTTCTGAGGACTTGTTTTGGGTCCTGCAGGAGGCCAGGAAACCCACTACTAGAAAATCTTCTATTTGGTGTCTTTCTTGTAACCTTGATCTATTTACAGCGGATGTTTCTCTTATTTGTGTGAATTGCTCAGTGCTAGGTTGGCATATTCTTCTGGTATGGCCATTTCTGCTTGTCTGTCTTTCCCCTTTGGCCACTAGATTTGAGGCCAAACAGCTTCTTAAAGACATCCTTCATATTAGACCTCCCTACTTGTAAGTGTTTGCCAAATTTTAGTTGATCGTCTATGAGTACTCCTAGTAGTTTAGTGTCAGACTATTTCTAGGAGAGTATTGATGTGAAATTGTTCAATCTCGCCGTTTGTTCTTACACACGGGTTCGGAGCCGATCCTCGGCTCCAAGTCGGCCGCATCACTAGCTCGCATCTTTGAGAAAGCTCGAGGCACAGTAATATCCCATGAGCCTCCAGTGCTAACCCTCAGATCTAGTTTGCCGCTAGCAGCAGATCGCATCGAGAGGCTCGGGCCAGTAGAAATTTTACTATTTTTTCTTGTTATATACTGATAATTTTTTATTTTTCTTATACTCTTTATCATAACATTTGATAGCTTTATTATATAGTGGTTGTTTGACTAGTTTAGGTAGTTTGTTACCTTAAAATTCTTAGTAAGGGCCTTAGGCCATTTTTTTCTGTAAGAATTTACAGTATTTAAAAGTTAATAATTTTTTGCCTTTAACTTTTTCTATTTTTCATATAAATATATATCTTAGTGTGCTGTGGTGTGTTTTACAGTTTACATTTATATATATATATATATATATATATATATATATATATATATATATATGTGTCACTTATATTGTAGTGTAGAAATTTTTCTTAAGAGTGCTGTCTTTTTTCTGTTAAAAATGTCAGAAAAGACCAAAAGTGGTTTTGAAAGGTGTCAGTGCGGACAGAAGATGTCCATTACTGACAACCATTCATCCTGCATCTACTGTCTTGGCCCTCTCCACTTGCAGGAAGACTGTTCCATCTGTCATTCCTTTAGTGGGAGGGTCATGCTGGAAAGACGCAGGAAGTTGGTTGACAGAGGTTTGATTAAACCTGAGTTTCAGGAGGCCCTGGACAAGGCTGAACAGGTTTCGAAGTCTTCAAAGGGGTCGAAGTCTTCAAGAGTGTCGGAGCCCAAGTCATCGGCTCCGAGCACCTCTTTTCAGATTCGGACACCGGCTCCTATGACTTCGGTGCCGGGTGTCGAGACCTTATCTCTGCACGAGGCTCAGGTCTTGGAGCCGGTATCAGAGGTACCACCGTCTACTATCCTTCGCTCAGTGACGGCTTCGATCCCTTCGACCCGTTCTTCTAGGCCACTTTCCGACTCCGATATGGACCGAGTGGTACAGAAGCTTATGGAGAACTCGGCTTTGTCAAAATTAATCGAGGTTTCGTCCCAGCTGGTTTCGAAACTCGAAGCTACTCCAGTTCCCTCTACACTTCCTCCTCCGAGACCCGTCGAGTCATCGGTGTTAGGAGTCAAAGAACCGATGATTGTAGAGCCCTCGGTGCCGAAGCCTCCAGTAGTGCTATCGGCTCCGTTGACCTCGACTCCTTCGGAATCAGCCGGAGAGTCTCGGAGCCGAACATCTTTCCTGGTTTCCGGGGGGATAGTCGAACCGAGATTTCGGTTCCGACTCTTCCTCTCGGTGCCTCGGCTCAGATCAGTTTGGATCCATCCTTGGTGTCGGAGCCCATGGTTCCGATTCCGGAGAAACGACCTCCTTCTTCGGATCGGGTCGGATCTTCGGGTCGGGGCACCGGTGCCTTTGACATCATGAGGAAGGTCTTGTCTGATCAGACACATACTTCATCGGTATCTTCATCTCCTTCCCCAAAAGGTCCACGTTCTGCTTCTGTGCCTTCGGTACCTACCAAGCGTCGAGACCCAATGCCTCAGAAGTCCCCACAGGGAGACTCTGGTTCCTCAGATCCATCCGCAGAAGCTCCCGCTGAGGATGTTCCAAGGAAACGACTGTGCAAGAGGAGGCACATAGATTCCCCACAGGAATCTCTTACATCTGATACCGATTTAGATGAAACAGAAGGGTCCCCACTGTCCACCTCTGAGGATGTCTCATTTGCAGACATTTTGGAAATCCTGAAGCAAAGAGGGGACTGGCAAACCCTTACCCCTTCTGCGGATGAATCGGTGTTATTGAAGGCATTTGGGACTCAACCTTCTACCTCCTGGGTGACTCCACCCTTTGACGATCTCATGGATCTAATAGCTCGGAGGGCTTGGGAAACACCTGATACAGTGGAACCAGTCCCTCGTAAACCCAACAAATACATGACAGCTCCCCAAGATAAAGCCGATCTTACAAAAGGAGTTCCCGTAGACACTATGGTGGTGGCGGCGGCCACTAAGAAAGAGATGTCTGAATCATCTTCCTCTGTCCATCCTCCTAATAAGGATTCTAGGACAATGGACAGATATGGGAAGTGCATATTTAGTTTGGTGACTTTTTCTATCCGATCGCTCAACTACCTTACGCATTTCACGCGTTTACAAAGAGATCTCATTAAGGAATTAGGAGATACTCTCCAGGGACACACAGATGCTGCTGTCGCCGAGAAAGTGACAGCGCAACTTAACACCCTAAATTCCATAGTCAACTCGTCCATGAGGCTGATTTCATACGCAGCCGAAGGATCGAGTAGAGCGGCAGCTTCAGCGATTGCCCTGAGAAGACAATCCTGGTTGCGCTTATGCTCCTTTGCGGAAGCCTTTAAGTCTTCCTTTGCCAACGCCCCCTTCGATGGTACCTCCTTGTTTGGGCCCAAAGTAAAGGAGACTCTCACGAGGTGTGAACAAGAAGGGAAGACCCTGTCTGCTGTAGGGGTCTGTTTTTCCATTCCATCTAGACCCTACCCTAAAGGGCAACGAGGAGGAAAGATGTGGTTCCGAAAGACTCAGGGATCTTTTCAACACACCCAAAGTGACGCCCCCTCCAGAGGCAGAGGAGGGGGAAGAAACAGAAGACGACGCCCAGCCAGCAGAGGGGGTCCGCAAAATCAGGGTGACAGAGAGACCTTCTCTGGAAAACCCTTCGGATGGATGCTGCTATGTTCTAATAGTAGTTTATTAAAATCAAATAAAATCCAAGAAAACAGTAAATACAAGATGTTAGCGCTTTCGGGTGTTACCCTTCATCAGACAAAGCACAAATAACATTGAACACAATTTAAAATAAATGCCATCCAATCACAACCTAGTAAAAGACCCACCTATTCTTCAGGGCGGGCTTCAAGGGTATGATATCATTGAGACCTGGCCATCTATGGGCCATGAGTTCTATAATCCACCTGGACTCTATGAGCTCAGTAAGTTGTTTAATATCCCCCCCCCCCTTTTGTTGAGTTTGACATTCACAATAGCCCTGAACCTAAAGCTATGTGTGGGAAAATCATTCACGTGCCTAAATAAGGCATTGTGTATATCTCCATTTCTTATGGCTGATAGATGTTGTAGCACCCTTACTTTAAACATGCTATTGGTCTTGCCCACATAAAAACATGGGCAAGACTTACATTCGGCCAAATAGATGATGTCTTTGGTCCTACATGTTGCCCTAGCCTTTAGCTGAAAGATTCTACCTGTACTGGGATGTGCAAAAGTGGTATCTTTACATATGAAGGGACACGCCTTGCATCTCCCACATGGTGTACTGCCAACTTGCTTGACATATTTTATATCCTCTGTCGAGTGTTCTCCACAGAGAATATCCTTCAAACTCTTGTTTTTTCTATATCCAAATACAGGATAAGGACCTATAATGCTCCTAATTTTATCGTCACTAGTTAAGATATTCCAATTCTTCCTTACTATATCAGTAATATCTCTGATATTGCTGCTATATGTGAACATCAACTTAGGATTAGATTCACCCTCTCTGCCATTCAACAGTTCTTTTGTTGGCAAAACTTGGGAGTGTAGCCATGGTTTATATTTATGTCCCCTTTTAGCTTTGCTATTCAAAATGGTCTTATTAACCATGTTATCCTGGTATCCCCTATCTTGTAGAAAACCTTTCAGCCTATGAATCTCTCCTTCAAAGCAAGTTTCCTCAGTACAAATCCTAGAAATCCTGCTCACCTGTCCTTGTATAATACTTGGAAAGGTGTAGCGTGGGTGCATACTATCGTGTGACAGAAGAGTGTTTCTCCAACATTCCTTTCTATGTAAGCCAGTGGTGAATCCAAGGCTTGTTTGTGTTATAGAGACATCCAGAAAGTCTATATGGATGTAGGATAACTCTACATAACAATCTACCAGTACCCGTCAGGAAGAAGGGAGCATGGAAACGCTCTCTGAGCAAGGGCAGAGACTCGCAGAACAAGAAAAGAATTATGGACTGACTATTTCTGGTAATGATATTGTATATAATATATCTAGCTATTGTTTGAGTGAACATGAACTATATGTTCTAAACAAGGGACTATTGTTTGTTCCAAGCAGAGAAAGTGTATACCATGAAGTGATAATGGATCTAATGATGTATTGTAGAACAGTTGCTTTACAAAATATGTTTGGTAGCAATAACACCAACAGGATAGGGCTGAGACAACCCAGCAGTTTTGTTCCAACATTTACTGCATCAATGAACCTTTTTATTAAGGCATGTGAGAATGAGTTGCTAGAATATTTTCAAAAGGTTATACACAAAGGTATTATAATTTAAACCAAGTACAAAAACAAGCTTTATATGATTTAAGTAATAATCACAAGATAACCATAAAATGGCAGACAAAGGGGGAGCTATTGTGGTAATGGATACTAGCTTTTACCACAATAAATTAAGCTTTTTATTATCGGATTTTGAGACATATATCCCAATAAACCCATTAAATGTAAAACTACTAGTTGACAAGGTACATAGAACCCTAAAACAACTCTTGCAAAATGAGGTCATAAATGAGGAATTATACAACTTCCTCAAAATAGAGGGAGTAGTAACCCCTATTTTTAAAGGACTACCCAAGATCCATAAATCTCTGAAAGATCCGCCTATTAGACCAATAGTCTCTGGGAGGAAATGGGTGACAGAAAATATTTCAATATGGCTTGAAACCACACTTCGGCCAGTTGTAGATAATACAGACAATATCCTATCAGATACTGGGGACTTTTTGAGAGCATTAGGTGAAGTACGGAAGGGACCCACTGATGATCCATACCTTATGGTGACCCTTGATGTAGAAAGTTTATTTACTGTTATCAATAATGATTGTGGCGTTACAGCCATTGGTGAACTCTTGAGTAAACGAGATGTTGAGGATAGCAGGATAGACTTGATAACTACTATGTTAAATCTGGTACTGGACAATAATGTATTTTTGGGTCCGAAACAACTGTATAGACAGGCACAGGGTGTGGCCATGGGCACACCCTGTGCCAATACCTATGCCAATCTTGTGCTTTCTCATTGGGAGAACCAGTTTATATACAAACATCCTATTTGGTGGTCTAACATCAAACTATATAAACGGTTTGTGGATGATGTTTTTATTCTGTGGAAAGGGGAGGCTTCCTCTTTAAACCAATTTATAGAATATTTACACTCCACTACCCATTTCTTTAAGTTCTCCAAGGAGTTATCCTACATCCATATAGACTTTCTGGATGTCTCTATAACACAAACAAGCCTTGGATTCACCACTGGCTTACATAGAAAGGAATGTTGGAAAAACACTCTTCTGTCACACGATAGTATGCACCCACGCTACACCTTTCCAAGTATTATACAAGGACAGGTGAGCAGGATTTCTAGGATTTGTACTGAGGAAACTTGCTTTGAAGGAGAGATTCATAGGCTGAAAGGTTTTCTACAAGATAGGGGATACCAGGATAACATGGTTAATAAGACCATTTTGAATAGCAAAGCTAAAAGGGGACATAAATATAAACCATGGCTACACTCCCAAGTTTTGCCAACAAAAGAACTGTTGAATGGCAGAGAGGGTGAATCTAATCCTAAGTTGATGTTCACATATAGCAGCAATATCAGAGATATTACTGATATAGTAAGGAAGAATTGGAATATCTTAACTAGTGACGATAAAATTAGGAGCATTATAGGTCCCTATCCTGTATTTGGATATAGAAAAAACAAGAGTTTGAAGGATATTCTCTGTGGAGAACACTCTACAGAGGATATAAAATATGTCAAGCAAGTTGGCAGTACACCATGTGGGAGATGCAAGGCGTGTCCCTTCATATGTAAAGATACCACTTTTGCACATCCCAGTACAGGTAGAATCTTTCAGCTAAAGGCTAGGGCAACATGTAGGACCAAAGACATGATCTATTTGGCCGAATGTAAGTCTTGCCCATGTTTTTATGTGGGCAAGACCAATAGCATGTTTAAAGTAAGTGTGCTACAACATCTATCAGCCATAAGAAATGGAGATATACACAATGCCTTATTTAGGCAGGTGAATGATTTTCCCACACATAGCTTTAGGTTCAGGGCTATTGTGAATGTCAAACTCAACAAAAGGGGGGGGGATATTAAACAACTTACTGAGCTCATAGAGTCCAGGTGGATTATAGAACTCATGGCCCATAGATGGCCAGGTCTCAATGATATCATACCCATGAAGCCCGCCCTGAAGAATAGGTGGGTCTTTTACTATGTTGTGATTGGATGGCATTTATTTTAAATTGTGTTCAATGTTATTTGTGCTTTGTCTGATGAAGGGTAACACCCGAAAGCGCTAACATCTTGTATTTACTGTTTTCTTGGATTTTATTTGATTTTAATAAACTACTATTAGAACATAGCAGCATCCATCCGAAGGTTTTTTGTTTGACTGTATTGGACTGTTTTCCTTTGGCTGGATCAAGTCAGCATCGAGCATTTTTTGGGAATATATTGGACTGTGTTTTATTGTGCTCCATTGGTGCTGAGCTGCTAAGTCTATAAATATGCCTGCTCAAGTAAGTTCTGTTAATGCTATATCCGATAATGAGCCATTGAGACAGAATGGGAATGAAAGAAATTTTGAACATTTTATATCCATGGACAATCCATTGCTTAATATGGGCTTTTTGGTACTTGATAATATCAACCTTAATGGCTCTACCCCAGTTATGGTAGACAAAAACTTTGATGGACTTTTGAGAGACTATAATTACAAAATGGTTAAACTGCAAAGATTACAATGGCAAACTTTTCACTTCCAAGCATGTCTACAATATGGTATTGTCCCTCGAGGGACGAGGGTTCTTTGTATGCCGACTCAGGGTGATCGTTACCCTGAGTTGTTGGCGAAATGGCAACTTATAAATATAAGAACGAGTTTTCAATACATGGAGTTCCTTAATGGCTATTTCGCACCTGAAATAGCCTCCCTGAAAGAAGAGGTTAAGAAACTCCAACATCAGTTACAGAATGACTTTGAAGGGGCTACCTACACGCAATGACTGGATGATATCTTTCACTCTTTAACAGAAAATGAAAATAAACTGAAATCGACTAAAATGAATAAGTTAAGGAGAGACCACGAAGACTTCTCTAGGGGGAATATCTTTGTATGGGCTAAACCCAGATCGGAGCGTTTAGAACAAGGTATTAACAATACCAGATCCTCCATTCATTCACATAATGTAGTTAAAAGTTTCTCCACAGTAGTGAAGAATTCAGAGAGACCTGAGAGGGCTATGCTATCCGGAAATACTGTTTCACAGCCATCACAGACTAATCGACAACAAGGAGGTTTGTCGACGGAAGATGATGTCATCGTAAATGCCGTAGTTGTTCACAGCTCTGAGGGACCTCCCATAGTAGGTACCTCGAAGGAAACTTCAGCGGCTTATGGGGACAACATGAGACAGAGTAATGCAGAACAACGCACGAGTTTGGAAATAACAACTACCCAAACAGTAACTGATTTGGATAACAAGATTAGTCGATGGGCAACTGAAACAAATGATGATTTACGACTGGGGGCTCGTCCTAAGGGTCCATCATCGGAACAGCATTTTTTGAACAATCTACCAGTACCCGTCAGGAAGAAGGGAGCATGGAAACGCTCTCTGAGCGAGGGCAGAGACTCGCAGAACAAGAAAAGAATTTTGGACTGACTATTTCTGGTAATGATATTGTATATAATATATCTAGCTATTGTTTGAGTGAACATGAACTATATGTTCTAAACAAGGGACTATCGTTTGTTCCAAGCAGAGAAAGTGTATACCATGAAGTGATAATGGATCTAATGATGTATTGTAGAACAGTTGCTTTACAAAATATGTTTGGTAGCAATAACACCAACAGGATAGGGCTGAGACAACCCAGCAGTTTTGTTCCAACATTTACTGCATCAATGAACCTTTTTATTAAGGCATGTGAGAATGAGTTGCTAGAATATTTTCAAAAGGGTTATACACAAAGGTATTATAATTTAAACCAAGTACAAAAACAAGCTTTATATGATTTAAGTAATAATCACAAGATAACCATAAAAATGGCAGACAAAGGGGGAGCTATTGTGGTAATGGATACTAGCTTTTACCACAATAAATTAAGCTTTTTATTATCGGATTTTGAGACATATATCCCAATAAACCCATTAAATGTAAAACTACTAGTTGACAAGGTACATAGAACCCTAAAACAACTCTTGCAAAATGAGGTCATAAATGAGGAATTATACAACTTCCTCAAAATAGAGGGAGTAGTAACCCCTATTTTTAAAGGACTACCCAAGATCCATAAATCTCTGAAAGATCCACCTATTAGACCAATAGTCTCTGGGAGGAAATGGGTGACAGAAAATATTTCAATATGGCTTGAAACCACACTTCGGCCAGTTGTAGATAATACAGACAATATCCTATCAGATACTGGGGACTTTTTGAGAGCATTAGGTGACGTACGGAAGGGACCCACTGATGATCCATACCTTATGGTGACCCTTGATGTAGAAAGTTTATTTACTGTTATCAATAATGATTATGGCGTTACAGCCATTGGTGAACTCTTGAGTAAACGAGATGTTGAGGATAGCAGGATAGACTTGATAACTACTATGTTAAATCTGGTACTGGACAATAATGTATTTTTGGATCCGAAACAACTGTATAGACAGGCACAGGGTGTGGCCATGGGCACACCCTGTGCCAATACCTATGCCAATCTTGTGCTTTCTCATTGGGAGAACCAGTTTATATACAAACATCCTATTTGGTGGTCTAACATCAAACTATATAAACGGTTTGTGGATGATGTTTTTATTCTGTGGAAAGGGGAGGCTTCCTCTTTAAACCAATTTATAGAATATTTACACTCCACTACCCATTTCTTTAAGTTCTCCAAGGAGTTATCCTACATCCATATAGACTTTCTGGATGTCTCTATAACACAAACAAGCCTTGGATTCACCACTGGCTTACATAGAAAGGAATGTTGGAGAAACACTCTTCTGTCACACGATAGTATGCACCCACGCTACACCTTTCCAAGTATTATACAAGGACAGGTGAGCAGGATTTCTAGGATTTGTACTGAGGAAACTTGCTTTGAAGGAGAGATTCATAGGCTGAAAGGTTTTCTACAAGATAGGGATACCAGGATAACATGGTTAATAAGACCATTTTGAATAGCAAAGCTAAAAGGGGACATAAATATAAACCATGGCTACACTCCCAAGTTTTGCCAACAAAAGAACTGTTGAATGGCAGAGAGGGTGAATCTAATCCTAAGTTGATGTTCACATATAGCAGCAATATCAGAGATATTACTGATATAGTAAGGAAGAATTGGAATATCTTAACTAGTGACGATAAAATTAGGAGCATTATAGGTCCCTATCCTGTATTTGGATATAGAAAAAAACAAGAGTTTGAAGGATATTCTCTGTGGAGAACACTCTACAGAGGATATAAAATATGTCAAGCAAGTTGGCAGTACACCATGTGGGAGATGCAAGGCGTGTCCCTTCATATGTAAAGATACCACTTTTGCACATCCCAGTACAGGTAGAATCTTTCAGCTAAAGGCTAGGGCAACATGTAGGACCAAAGACATCATCTATTTGGCCGAATGTAAGTCTTGCCCATGTTTTTATGTGGGCAAGACCAATAGCATGTTTAAAGTAAGGGTGCTACAACATCTATCAGCCATAAGAAATGGAGATATACACAATGCCTTATTTAGGCATGTGAATGATTTTCCCACACATAGCTTTAGGTTCAGGGCTATTGTGAATGTCAAACTCAACAAAAGGGGGGGAGGGGATATTAAACAACTTACTGAGCTCATAGAGTCCAGGTGGATTATAGAACTCATGGCCCATAGATGGCCAGGTCTCAATGATATCATACCCATGAAGCCCGCCCTGAAGAATAGGTGGGTCTTTTACTAGGTTGTGATTGGATGGCATTTATTTTAAATTGTGTTCAATGTTGTTTGTGCTTTGTCTGATGAAGGGTAACACCCGAAAGCACTAACATCTTGTATTTACTGTTTTCTTGGATTTTATTTGATTTTAATAAACTACTATTAGAACATAGCAGCATCCATCCGAAGGTTTTTTGTTTGACTGTATTGGACTGTTTTCCTTTGGCTGGATCAAGTCAGCATCGAGCATTTTTTGGGAATATACTGGAAAACCCTTCCAGCACTCCTGAGTGCAGGCCCGGCTGTCCTACTCTGGAGGCAGTCGGGGGTCGCTTGGCTTTATACCCAGAGGCCTGGCTAAATCTTACATCAGATTACTGGGTAAAAACCATAGTTACCAGAGGCTACAACATCCCCTTCATAAAAATACCATCAAACTCCAAAAAACTCCCAGATGTTCCACCCAGTCTGCGAGACCAAGCAACCATAGAGATAGGAAGGTTGCTCGAAAACAGAGTCATCCAACCAGTCCCAGTGGACCAAGTAGGATCCGGAACTTACTCAAGGTTATTTTTAGTTCCAAAGAAAACAGGGGACTGGAGGCCAATTTTAGACCTCAGCAAGTTAAATACCTTTGTGAAAAAGGAAAAGTTCCGGATGGTCACGCTTCAGTCAATCCTCCCTTTTCTGCAAAAGGGCGACTGGATGTGCTCTATAGATCTCAAAGACGCGTACTACCATATCAAAATGGCCAGGGCGTCCAGAGATCACTTGCGCTTCCGGCTGGGAGCCAGTCATTTCCAGTTTCGCGCTCTGCCCTTTGGTCTCACCTCAGCCCCCAGGGTGTTCACCAAATGCATGGCAGTAGTAGTGTCTCACTTGAGACGAAACGGATTCCAGGTGTTTCCTTATCTAGACGACTGGCTCCTTTCCGCCACCACCAAGTGTCGTCTTCTACAAGCCAGGGACTACACCATCAGTCTTTGCTCTTCACTAGGCATAACGGTGAATTTTGGAAAATCTGTCTTATCGCTGTCACAGCGTATCTTATTTAAAGGAGCACAGCTAGACACTTCCCTGGCTCAAGTTACTCTCCCCCCATCAAGAGTATCAGACCTCAGGCATCAAATTTTGCTCCTTCTTCACAACAACAGAGTCCCTGCACGACAAGTATTAAGAGTGCTAGGCTTGATGGCAGCCTCCCTTCTTGTAGTTCCTTTAGGCAGGATGCACATGAGGATCCTTCAATGGATGCTATTCGCCCAGTGGTCGTATCTACAACTTCCACTGTCTCACGAAATCTTGATCACGAATTCTTGCAAGAAGGATCTCTTGTGGTGGATACACAGTCAAGAGCTAACACTAGGACGACCCTTTGTATTACCCAGCACGGTAGCAACTCTAACCACGGACGTTTCCCTGATAGGGTGGGGGGGTTCTTTCAGGGACAAACAGTCCAAGGTCAATGGTCCAACTTGGAGTACAATCTGCACATCAGTGTTCTAGAGCTGAGGGCAGTGTTTCTAGCGTTGCAACACTTTCACAAGTCCTTACCTCGGGGAACAGTGACAGTTCAGACAGACAACATGTCAAGTGGTCTGGTACATAAACAAGCAAGGGGGAACCAGATCTTACCCGTTATGCAGAGAGGCCCTCAGAATTTGGCAATGGGCAAAGTCCACTGGACGCTTTCTGATAGCAACGTACATCCCGGGGACTTCCAACGTAATCGCGGACAGATTGAGCAGAGCCATCCTGTTCCCTCACGAGTGGTCCCTCAAACCTCAAGTGGCGGAAGAGATCTTCCGCAGATGGGGCCAGCCTTGCTGCGACCTGTTTGAATCCCCTGTGAATGCCAAATGCAGAAGCTACTTTGCCCTGTTACCCCCCCCCCAGGGGGTGTCCCCAGGGACGCACTGGTATACGATTGGCCCCCGGGTCTCCTTTACGCTTTTCCTCCTGTTCCACTAATTCCCAGGTTTCTGCAGAAAGCCAAACATCTGGACAGGACCATAATACTGATAGCCCCATTCTGGTATCGACAAATCTGGTTTCCTTTCCTTCAGTCCCATTAAGTGGAGGAACCATGGATACTGGACCCGGAGCCAGACCTGTTGACACATTCGTCGGGAGTTCCTCACACCTTCCTCAAGTCACTCAAACTGATAGCTTGGCTGCTCCGCTTCCCATCCTAGCCAGGTCGGAGTTACTATCTCCTGCAGTACAACAAATTATTGTATCTTCTCACAAACCATCTACAAGAAAATTGTACATCAGCAAATGGAACCATTTTGCGCACTGGGCCTCCAAACAAGGTATAGATCTATTCGGGGCCCCAGTACACAAGATACTAGATTTCCTCAGCTCACTTTTTCAAGAAGGAGCATCAACATCCACTGTAAGGGTTCAACTGGCCGCTATATCCAATTTTCATATTGGCCGTAAGGATGGTTCTCTTATGTCCCACAGGCTTTGTAAAGCCTTCATGAAAGGTACTTTTCATCTCCGTCCCCCTTTTCGTAATCCAGTAGCACCTTGGAATCTTAATCTCATGCTGTCACAACTCATGTTGCCCTCTTTTGAACCAGCAACCACAACTCCGTTAAAATTTCTTTCGTGGAAAACACTTTTCCTGGTTGCCATCACTTCTGCCAGAAGAGTTCCAGAGTTACAGGCTCTATCTATCCGACCCCCGTACATGATTTTTCAGCCGGATAGAGTAACCTTGCGCACCAATCCGTCCTTCCTTCTGAAGGTTTGTTCGATTCAGAACATCAATAAATCTATTGAACTGCCTACCTTCTTTAAAAATCATTCCAATAAGCTGGAATAAACATTGCACAAGTTGGACGTTCACAGACAACTAAGATTTTACTTACATAGGACAAAAGAGTACAGAAAGTCAGATCAACTATTTGTCTCATATGCTGACCAAAGAAAAGGACAGGCAGTAACGAAGGTTACCTTATCCAAATGGCTCTCAGATTGCATACATTTCGTATATGCTGAATCCAAACAGCAACTCCCTTTCAAACCCAGAGCTCATTCTACAAGGGCGATTGCTACCTCTTCAGCCCATACCGCTCATTTGCCCTTAGATACCATTTGTGCAGCGGCAACTTGGGCAAAACCACATACCTTTATCGCCCACTACAAGCTAGACAAGAGCTCCAGGGACAGGGCGACGTTTGGTTCCACTGTACTTAGGAATGTTCTCCCTTGAGCCACCCGGGAAAAAGGAGCTAGGGACGCTACCCGTGTGTAAGAACAAACGGCGAGATTGAACAATTTCACATTAAGAAGTTATGTTCTTACCATAACGATCCATGTGAATTGTTCATCTCGCCTTTGTTCTTACATCCCCCCCCCCTCCATCCCCCGTCCTATGGACTGGGAGAACGGTTTTCAATTAGATTCCTTTTCAGCCTTTTCTAGGTATGGTTGGCATGTTATTAACATCAGTAATGGCATCTTTTATCCTCTACCTGGCAGTAGGGTTCCAGACACTTTGTAATATCTGTTTATAAATGTTTTAGACACATTTCTAAGAGGGATTCTTCTGGTATAGCAAACTAGATCTGAGGGTTAGCACCGGAGGATCATGGGATATTACTGTGCCTCGAGCTTTCTCGAAGATGCGAGCTAGTGATGTGGCCGACTCAGAGCCGAGGATCGGCTCCGAAACCCGTGTATAAGAACAAAGGCGAGATGAACAATTCACATGGATCGTTATGGTAAGACATAACTTCTTATTTTTGCTGGTGATTATGAATGTTTATCTAGGGAGGAGGTTTTGGAGGCTGTGAGTAACATAACTTTAGTTTTGGTTGCATTAAGAGCCAGATGGCTGTGTAACATCCATTGCTCAATAGAGGAGAAGGCACTTTGGGTAAGCTTATTTAGAGTGGGGATAGAAGTGGGGGAACAGATAATGGTAGAATCATCGGCATGTTGGATGAGGCTGGAGTTTGGAATGGATTTTGGAATGGCTTAGTAGAAGTCGTTAATGAATATATTGAATAGTAGGGGGCCTAAAATGGAACCTTGGGGGACACCTGTGGGAGTATTAAGGAAGAGTGAACTGGTTTTATTCCATTTGACTGCTTGTTGTCTAGTTATGCAGTAGCTGGAGAACCACTTGGTACAGGAAGGGGATATGTTTAGTTGGGCGAGTTTATTAAAAAGCAGGTTGTAGGAAATAGTGTCAAAAGCCTTGGAGAGGTCAAAAAGAAGGGTGGACATGAAATGGTTGGAATCGCGGGCTTTACTTGTTTCAAGGAAGGGGAGGAGGTGCAATGACCGGGTCTAAATCCATGCGATGTGGGGGTAAAAAGCTGGTTGTTGATGAGATAGAGTAAGAGTTGTTGGTCGATACATTTTTCAAGAAGCTTAGAGATAGGGGATAAGATAGGAGTAGGGTGGAAGTCTGGAATGTCATTATTGTTGCCTCCCTTATTTAGAGGAATAATAAAGGCTTTCTTCCAGATAGACCGATTAATTAGTATGCTGATAGGGAGAAAATTGGCTTCTGCAGCTACTTTTATGAAGTAGAAGGGAATTTCATCAGGGGCATTGGAACCAGGTTTTAATTTTAGAAGAAGTTTTTATGGTGGATGTAAAGATGAGATTGATAGAGAAGGGTGGAGGTTGGGGCAAGGGATGCTAGGGGAGGAAGGGATGGATGCAGGCTGAGAAGGGTCGCAGAGCTGTTGGTGAAGGACGATGTTAGCTTGCTTATGGACTGTATGAAGAAAGAGTTAAATTTGGTGGCTAAGTCCATGTCAGAGGCATCTAGGTTAGGGCAAGGGTTTTCTTTTTTTCCCAGGTTGAAGAGAGATAAGATTCCTTTCCAAAATAGTTTGGGATTGGTGTTGTGGTTGGTTTGGAGAGTGGAGCTTTGCGGTCTGAGGTAATAAGTTTTTTTTTACTTTATTTCATAGTGTTTTATATTCGTTAAGGGTGGTAGTGGTTTTATTTTTATGGTAACATGCCTAGGCTTTGTCACGGAGTTGCATAGTAGCTAAGGTATTTTTGGTTAACCAGGGTACAGGGTTACTTTTTGTACATTTTGTTTTTAGAGAGTCAAAGGAGTTGAGCAGGTTTGTGAAAGTAGAGTTAAAGTAGGAGAGAGCATTATCTAGGGGAAGAGTCTTTAATGGGTTCCAGTTTGTGCTTTTTAGTGCATTTGAGAGGGTTTCAGAATTGAAGTTTTTTTAGGCAGCGAGTGGAAGTATAGGTGTGAGTTAGTTGTATGGAAGAGGGGAGATGGCGGGCAAAAGTGGGGAAGTGGTCAGCTAGTGGGTCTGGGAGAATACCACTGTCAGAGATATAGTGAGGATGGGATACCAGAATCCAGTCTACTGTACTTCCAGTAATGGAGTTCTTAGAAGGCCGGGTAGTGCAATTGATTAGTTGCGTAAAGTTATATAAGTTCATATTGAGTGAGCTAGTAGGAGACTGGGTTGTGGCCCAGTTTATGTTCACGTCCCCCAGGATTATGGTTTTGTGAGTAATGTTAGTGGAGATGTAGGAGAGAATATCTTCAAGGGATGAGATATTGCCTCCAGGTGGAATATAGAGGGAGAGAACAAATATGAGTTTATGCTTGTTTAGGTGGAGTAGATCTGGTATCATTTCTGCCTTGCCAAATTTGGGAAAGGGTTTGGTATAGGGTGTGACTAAGATATGGAAGGATGTAGTACAGTTGTGTAAAATCTTAACCATAACAGTAGATGTCCTTCTCTTCAGTTCTGAATGTACCTGTTACTGATAATATCCTTAGGCTGTTGTTCCTATTGAGGCTTTTCAGTTGTGAGGATGCTACATCCGGACATCACCTTTATGCCCTACGCCATGTACGGGGAGCATAGGTGTCACATACGGCGTACCAATTATAACCAAAAGGCTTTGGTGTACTGGACGGATGTCTGGCTGCCCTAGGCAGGGGATCCCTGTTATAAAGAATACTGCAACAATGACGAGAGAGACATCTACTGCTATGGTAAGATTTTACACAACTGTACTTCATCTTGCAAGAATGTAGCTCTGTCTTTCTTAAATGCAGTCTTTTTGGTACTACAGAATAATCTTTACTAAATTTCTAAACAATATATTAATATCTGAAACAGTTACACAGTCATTCCTGAATACTCTTAACCCCTCAGTGTTTTAAAAAAATGCCTTTTAAAATGCTCTTTGTTAAAACACACTAAGAAAAGACTTCCACTGTGGCGCTTGTGTTTCATCCACGTCATTAGTCAGTAAACTTACATAGCTTGTTCAATTTCAGAAAAGTGAAACGTGAATGTACAGACATTACACAAAAATGGAGAGTGGAGCAGAATTAAGTCACTCATAATGAGCGTAGTATACTTGCATGATGAATTTGCAGTTACAGTTAATGTTTGCATGTAAGAATCATCACTGCAGTGTAGGCTATATTCATCTATTCACCTTGAATACATGAAACTACTTGCTTTTTACAGTTTATGCCAAAGGCTAAAATATTGTTGCTGTTTTTCAGCTCATGGACAGTTAATACAGTAAAAATGTGAAGTTTGGGAGTTTCACATAGGGTTTGATGAGGTGGCAAAGCATAACATATGGGTAGAACCTCGGAAGTTAAAACTGAAGCATGTAATTAACGCTATGGGAAACTTTATCGTTTAGAATTTGATTTCAGAAACTGGGAAAATAGCTTGAGGATGGATACTTACCTCAGTTCTGTTACTCATGTGATGATTAGAGTTGCATTTCTTCCTTATTCACTTCTGCTGCTGTTTGGTTCTCTCGCTTTTTGCAGATTTGAGTCCTCTGGATGCTGTCTTGTTTGAGTGACTTTGGGCTTTCATTTGAATGCAGTGTAAAACATATGGGGAAAAAAGCTGCTCTGCTTTGCATTGTTTTCCACTGAGCCATTGATTCAGTCCAGCTTATGGACGTGTGTTTCATACTACAGTAGAAAACATTGCTTTTGTTTTGGGGTCTCAGAAGTTAGTTTTATCCCATTGAAGTTGTTAAGTTGCATCCCTTCTTAGCTGAATTTTAAGTACTGTAACCTTAAAATGCATTGGGAAGGTGAGTTAAATGTATGTTTATTCATTTCATTCATTTTCTTTAGTTTCTCCAGCAAACTTTTTGCCCTTTCTATCATTTAACTGTTCACATGCTGTCCTGGTATCTGGAGAATTTAATGACTCTGAGGGCACTCTAAATGTGTTGAGTACATAGCCTAGCATCTTTTTTAACATCCATGTTCAGGTTCCTGATTGTGATATGGGTGTCATTGTTAAAGTCAGGGATCATTCAGAATTTACAGGATTGGACCAAGGGGCTGTAAAGCAGCAAAAAGTAGAGTTCATCATTATATCACTGTTGCAGTGGCTTAAGCTATATGCAATGGGCTCATGACAACTGCAGTACTGATGTAAATGTTGAGAGTGGAAAGGTTGAAAACTAAAAGCCGACGTTGGAAATGTCATCATATAGTAATAAGGGGAAAACCTGCACCATGGATTTGCGGTACAGCTGGGTCTGGGAATTGGCCTCTTCCTTCCTGTAGTGTGATCTCAGAATTATTATATATAATTGGGGGGGGGGGGGTCAGTCCTGCAAAAAATGTCTTTGTTTTCTGTTTTCCTTTTCATCTTTCTGGATGCCTGTGTTAGGACACTCAACATTCAGGACATTTAATCCAATTACCTGAATCTGTTATCCGGCCAAGGATTAGACAACCTGCAGTTTCCTAAGCTTTAGGACACCTTCTATGCACCCTAACTTTTGTACAGCTTAAGGAGAGCTATGTAAAGCCAGAGGCTTGTGGGCCAAAGTCTCAGAATTTTCTTGTTGCCAAAGAAAACTCTCTACTGTGGCTTTGAGAGGCAAAAGATTTGTGTAGCCCTTCTACAAAGCTAGGCAGAGAGGTACCCCTTTGGGGAATCTTCCATTTTTGTGAAGAAAAGTTTAGCTTTTCAGTTAGAATTTGTTACCCAGATTTGGGACTAGTGTTTTTAGCAGTTGTCACTAAAAAAATTGCATTTGCATCAGGCACTGATTTTATTTTCTATTTAGTCAGGAGAGAAAAGCACTATTCCGAGGTTTTGTTAACCTCTTGCCAAATGCTTTTTATTTTCTTAGGGACATGGGTCTGAGTCCTGGCTCCTTCCCTCCCCAATCCACAAGAAGAAAAATGTTGTACTGCTAGCCTTGGTCTTGACTCAGGGTTCCTCTTCACCTTGGCCACTAGTGAGGGTTTCTGCTGTGACCGTATCAGGTTCCACAAGACCTCTCTTCAATTTCTCTCTGCCCATCTGTTTTTCAGAATCAGAGGAGGCAGTGGACATTGTTCCTTTTTAGAGCCACTCTGATGGGCTTGATTCCTAGGGAAAGGTCCATTTTGCAGGGTGCTTTTGTCTGGAGATTAGCTGTGTTTTGCTAAAGATTTGTTTAAAGCATTTCAATCCTTTTATTCTAGGTCTTCTTTTCATTTAAAAAGGAAAAGATTTTCCTGTCTATCAGATTCTGATTCTCATATGTTCTACTATGACAGTTACCTTTCCTACCATAAGTTTTTCTTGCCTGATTTACTCTCTTTACATGGGTGTGGTTGAGCCCTGGCAGTTAGGGCATGTGGATGGTATCCTGAAGATTTAAAAGCTTGCTGGTGAGAAGGATATATTCTGAATAGTTTAAGATACTGCAGTAGTGATCTGTTATGGCAAGCATACTTGTACAACTGTACTAAAAAGAGACAGTCAGTGTCAAAACTGAACATTTCTAAATAGCTGTTTCATGCTGTTGCTTTCTGTTCTTCTCACCATAACAAGACACTTCCAGCCAAAATCAGGGCACATTCTACCGGGGCTTTGGCTACTACTATGGCTTTTTGGAAAGGGGTAGACTGTAGAAGTGTACAAGAGTTGGCACCTTTGTCATGTGTGCCCACTGTTACCAAACACTACAAACTAGATTCTTTAGGCCCAGAGCAGACTTTGCTAGGACTATTCTTCAGGGGCTTTTGGTGTCTGATCCTTCTCCCTCCTCCCTTTCATACTCAGCTTTCTTATTCATCCTGTATATATTAGGCTACTGAAACAGTGATCTAACGATGAACAAAGTACAGTTGTGTAACTACATTTACCATAGATTTTTGAATTGATAAGTGTTATAGCACAAACAGTTTCCCTCCTTCCTCCCACCCCCTTTTTCTTTGCGCCAGTGTGTGGGTTTTCTGTCA
This sequence comes from Protopterus annectens, assembly GCF_019279795.1. Taxonomy (NCBI): domain Eukaryota; kingdom Metazoa; phylum Chordata; order Ceratodontiformes; family Protopteridae; genus Protopterus; species Protopterus annectens. The sequence goes on from NC_056746.1 coordinate 24,065,760, forward strand.
TTATTTTTCCTTCTCCAGACGACATTGTTTGGCAGAGCTCTAGCCTCCCTTGTTCAGAGGCAAAAAAGGTCTCATAACCACAGACTTTATACCACTCTTTTCAGGCTGTACAGTGGTTAGGATGTGTAGAAGTTTCCGTAAAGCTTCAGAAGCTGACAATTGTCCATTCCTTTGCAGGATATGCTACTGCATGAGTGATCTGTTTGAACATCTACGGTTGTCCTAAGTTTATTTACACATCTGTACTTTCTTTGTCTCAGGAAACTGTATTACATGTTTCCTGAAGGATGTACACAACACTAAAGAGGTTTAGGGATGGGGGAGCTGAACATTGCAGTCATGCACGGTTGTGCCTTAGAAACATGCTTTTAATATTTGATTTTACTCCAAAGTTATATTTTCATTGAAATTTGAGTATCTGTGATCTGCCATCTCAATAAAATATCAAACTGAATGCATGATATAATAACAATGTGGATGTAACCAGTTATAGATATATAAAGCATGCAGTCTATGTAGTTGTTGCTAATAGTTAAAATATTTATTTTGCCATTTCAGACATCCCCAGTGGAAGAAACACCGTCACTTAAGCAAGGTAAGTTCAAATTAGCAGAAAACTTTAGTATATTTAAGGGTTCAGAAATTGGACATTTTGAAACATGTTGGCAAGCTACATTTGAAGCTAAACATAATTGCCATTTAAAAACACACATTTTTTTCTGCCAGGGTTATTCGCAAGTCCAAAACCTGTATTTCATAGTAAGTGAATATACTATTCTCTGCAGTTTCTGCTTGTTATTTGGAGTTCTGCATTCTAAAATCTTTGGACCTGAATGCAGTCTGTCATTCAGCTTAATGTGAATGCAGGTAGGAATACTTCGTAATCTTGGTATGTCAAACCTTTTCGAAGCTTATTGTTTTATTTTCTGGTATATTTCCTTTCTTTTTCCGAGTGATCACTGGTAGTTAAACTCCCCCAAATGTCCACTGCATGTTTGCTGTGCAATATCAATGCATAATGGCTGGTTAAGGGGACCCAGTTGATATAGAGGACTTTATCTCCTAACTGAGTCTCCTTCACCAGGGCATGGTTTACTTGTGATGCCATTGCTGGACTTGTGTATGTGCCTCCCACTCCATAGTTCATTAAGCTGCGCCTGCTCAGTGCAGACTCCCTGATATTTAACAGGTGGCTGTAATTCAGGGCAGAACACAGGCCTTCTAACAAGTGAAAGTAGGGCTAGCATCTTTATTGATTTAACTCTCCTAAGCCATTTACCGTAGTCACTCCTCAGGATTTCCAGGTCATTGTTCTTAGATTGCTTTAGGCATTCTCCCTCTATATCTTCTCAGACCTGCAGAATATGTTATTTGTTCAGGTTATTTTGGTGTGTGTCAGTTAATTGAATTTGGCTTCCTTGAAAAAATTTTATCTGATGTTATCAGTTCTTCTTTCTTCTTTATTTTTCTCTTGGTAGACTATCAAGTACCATTGTTGGTACCCTTTCATCTTCTTTATTTACCTTTTAAGGCATGCTTAAATACCATCATTGGTATTTCTCTACCTATCCAACAAAACAAAACAAAAAAAAAAATCTTTCTTCTATCTGTATCCCTCTCTCTCTCTCTTCTATTGCGTGATTGGGGGACAGTTTCTGTCTGTTATCATGGCTGAACAACAAGAAAAACCTTCTCCTACTAAATCCTCTGAAGGCACCTCCGGGTTTAAGAGGTGTAAAAATTTTTAGGGCAAAATGCCTAACTCACACAGGCATACGTCATGCGTGAGTAAGATCCATCTCCAGGAAAACTGTTCTACTTGTCACGGGTTTTCAACTCGTACTTTGACAGAAAGGAAAAATAAGTTGATTTGTAAAGGACTCCTTAAATCCATATTTGACGAGGCCATTTCTGAGTCCAGGACCGAAGATAGCACTTCCTCATCATCATCATCACCTGCTTCTAAGAAAAGACCTTCCTCGGTTCCAAGGCCCTCAGAACTGTCACAAAAAATAGCTAAATTTACCTCTGTACCAAAGAGTTCATCGGCATCAGAGGGTTTATCTGGAACTAATGCTAAACTGGCTTCGTAGCCAACAGCTACTTTTCGGCACCTACTTATGCATCGGTACCAAAGCAGTAGGGCTGCCTCTGCTCCCAAGAGCATCCTATTCTCCATCTATAGACCCTTTTTAAAGACAGACCCCCCCCCCCCAAGTCCCTTTATGGAAGTGAGACCCACTAAATCTCCTTCCACTGCATCTGATCGATCTACTAAGAGTCTCTCAGAGGCAGATGTTATGAGACTGGTGGATCAGCTGCTCTTGGCGAGGAGATTGTCCTCTGTTTCAAGCCACACCGGCATTGGAACCAGTCATCCTGTGACACCTTCATATTTTCCTCCTCCAACTTTTGCTGAGCCTTTGGAGCCCTCAATCCTGACTGTCCCAGCTTTGACTGTCTTGGTTCCGGTAGCATCTTTGTCTCTGGTTCCGAGAATTGCCTTGAGTTCCTCCGAACTTTCTGCAATGGAGACCTCCAGGGTCAGGACTCTCTGATCGGGCCCGAGATGCTTGGTACCTTTTCGGCTTCTTTGGAGCCATCCATGTCTGTCGGTGCCTCGGTCTTTGTAGTGTTGATCCAGAGGCTGCCTCCTCTGAGCAGAGTGTGACCCCTTTTCTGAAGGAGTCTATTTTGGTTCCGGGCTCCCATCCTTCTATGGATGGGCCAGCCTTCCGGGTTATGGAGAAGGCCTTGTCTGTTGGAGACTCACAGTCCTTGCCATCCCTGTCGGGACAGATTTCTTTATCTTCTCAACTTGAGCTACCATCAGTCTCATCCCCAGGACAGAGGGCACAAAAGACTCAGGTAACACCTACTTTAGTAGTCTCTTCTTCTGATACTTCCCCGGATCATCCCCCCAAGGAAGTTTCTGTGAAAAGAAAGTGCAAGAGGAAGCACTTAGACTCTCCAGAAGAGTCTTTTACTGAAGAGACTGATTTTGATGAAGGGGAAGGTTCACCAGGTCACCCCCTGATGATGTTTCCTTTTGGGGCATCATAGAAATCCAGAAACAGAGGTGTGGCTGGTCCTCCTCCCAACCTTCCTCGGAGGAATCAGTATACCTGGAGGCTTTTCGTGCCCAACCCTTTACTTCTTGGGCGTGGAAGATGCCTGATGCCATAGAGCCAATCCCCAAGAGACTGGATCAGATATTATCAGCCCCTGAAGAGGAACCGCATTGGGCCAAAGGAATTCCCATTGATGCCATGGTGGTAGCGGCAGCCACCCATAAGGAACTTGCCAAGGAAAGGCCTGCTATCCATCCTCCTAACAAGGAGTCTGGGACTTTGGATAGACTTGGGAACCGCATTTATGCTTCACCGACCTTCGCTTTAAGGTCCTTGAATTATATGGCGCACTTTACAAGACTACAAAGGGATCTGATCAAGGACCTCTCGGATACCCTCAAAGGAGCAGTGTCTGAAGGCGGTACGGGATAAAGTTTCTTCTCAGCTTGCAACCCCAGAAGCAGTTTTTAACTTGTCCATGAGGTTTGTTGACCATGCAGCTGAAGGGACGACTAGGGCAGCAGGTTCAGGCATAGTCATCAGAGGGGATTCCTGGATGCAGTTGTGCGAATTTGCGGAGCCATTTAAAGGGTCATTTGTCAACGCTCCGTTTAACAGATCTTCCCTTTTTGGTCCCAAGCTTAAGGATACCCTGGCCAGATGTGAAAATGGTAAGAACCTTTCTGCCATTGGCATATGTTTCTCCACTCCTCTGAGACTGTACTGTAGGAACCAGAGGAGTAGGATTCTGTGGTTTAAAAAGTCCAAAGGGCTTTTCCAGGATTTACGAGGTAAAGACTTCCCCTGGGGCAGATGGGGAAGCAATTGAAGATGCCACCCTAGAAGCAGAAATGGACCGCAAAATCAGGGATCCAGAGAGACTTTCTCTGGTGCTTCCTACCAGTACCCCTGAATGGGGGCCCAATTGCGTGCCTCTGCAGGCAGTCAGGAGACAGCTTTCTGTGCACCAATCTGCCTGATAGATGTTAATGACAAACAAGTGGATTTAGGGAATTATATCCAGAGGTTACAAAATTCCTCTATCACAACCCCAGAAAAAACTCCCGGACATGCCACCCAGTCTCAGGGAAGCAGCAGTTATAGAAATTCAAAGACTACTAAGCAGAAGAGTCATCCAGAACGTCCCACCAGACCAGAAAGAATTTGGATTTTAATCAAGATTTTTTTTAGTGCCTCAGAAAACAGGGAACTGGAGACCCATCTTGGATCTCAGCCAGTTCAGCAAGGCAGTTCAACAGACCAAATTCCGGATGATCACGGTTCAGGCAGTACTTCCATTCTTGCAAAAAGATGCGTGGATGTCCTCTATCAACCTCCAAGATGCTTATTACCACATAAAAATGGAAAAGAGCTCCAGGAGATTTTTGTGCTTCTGGCTGGGAGCCAGTCATTTCCAATTCAGAGCGCTGCCCTTTGGACTCACCACAGCTCCCGGGGTGTTCACCAAATGCATGGCAGTGGTAGCAGCTCATCTAAGACTGCAAGGTTTTTGAGTATTTCCATACCTCGACGACTGGCCTCTCACCGCTGCCACCAGGCATCAATTAGAACGAGCAACAGATTACACCATACATCTCTGTACTTCTCTAGGAATAACTATAAATTTTGAAAAATCCAGACTTCAACCCGCTCAGCAGCTGGATTTCATTGGAACTCACTTAGACACTGTCTCGGGATTTGCATCTCTCCCTCCATAAAGGCTACAACACATAAGATCCCAGGTTGATCAATTACTACGCAACAACAAGGTCCCAGCAAAATTAGTTCTCCAAATATCAGGCTATATGGCAGCAGCAATCACTCTAGTTCCCTAGGTGAGATACCACATGCGGATATTGCAATGGCTACCAGCATCCCAATGGTCTCTCATGCACCAGCCAATGTCTCAGCCAATTCTGATTACCAGTCACTGCAAACACGCTCTGTTGTGGTAGCTACACCCCAACCAGACTTTCTTGGGTCGTCCTTTCATTCTTCCCGAGCCCCAAGCCATAGTGACCACAGATGCTTCCCAGACAGGGTAGGGGGGGGCATTATCTGGGAAGGACAGTCCAAGGCACATGGTCCCAATTGGAGGCCAACTTGCACATCAGTGTACTAGAGATGAGTGCAGTGCTGTTAGCGTTGCAAGCATTCCAAGATGTCCTCCCTCTAGGAACAGTAGGGATTCAAACGGGCAACATGTCAGTAGTCTGGTACATAAACAAACAAGGAGGAACCAAATCTTACACGTTTTGCCGAGAAGCACTTGGAGTTTGGCAATGGGTGATTTCTTCTAACTGCTTTCCCACAGCAATGCACATTCTGGGGAGCTCCAACGTGACAGCAGACAAATTGAGCAGAACTATTGTCTCTCAGTCCAGCAGTGGTGAACAGCATTTGTCACCACTGGAGCCAACCTTGCTGCAATCTCTTTGCCTCTCCTCTAAACAACAAGTGCAGGAGTTACTTTGCCCTAATCCCCCCTCAGGGAGAGTCACCCAGAGATGCTCTTCTCCATGATTGGCCTCCCGGTCTTCTCTATGCCTTTCACCCTATTCCTCTCATTTCACAGTTCCTGAAGAAAGCAAAAAGGACTGAAAATTCAGTATTCCTCATTGCCCCTTTCTGGCCTCGACAAGTTTGGTTTCCCTTCCTGTGGCCTCATTTAATTCAGAAACCATGGATTCTGGACCCAGATCCAGATCTGCCATCTCACCCAGAGGGCATGGTGCATCCGAATCTCCAAAACCTCAAGCTCGCTGAGTGGCTTCTCCAGTTCCCGTGATTGCCAGGCATCCTTCTCTTTTTTCACCTGTCCAACAAATTATTGTCTCTCATCACAAATTGTCTGCAAGGAAATTAAACCAGAGTAAATGGGAGAAATTTGCTAGATGGGCTCTGGATAATTAGATAGACCCTTATTTCAGTCCTATCCATAAAGTGTTAGATTTTCTGGCTTCATTTTACCAGTTGGGTTCCTCTGCATCAGCAGTTAAAGTTCACCTGGTGGCAATTTTGAACTTTCATGTAAGACTGGATGGTGCCTCTCTAATGTCACACAAACTATGTAAAGCATTCCTAAAAGGCCTCCTAATGCTAAGACCTGCATTTAAAGAACCTCTTCCCCCTTGGGTTCTAACGTTCTTCAGGCCCTGATGATCCTTGAATCTTCAGCAACCTGTGACTTAAACATCTGCCTTGGAAAACCTTATTTTTGGTGGCTATCACGTCTGCCAGAAGAGTCTTAGAACTTCAGCCGTATCGTGCGAACCCCTATACTTAATTTTCATAAGGATAGACTTGCGCTTCAAACTAATCCATCCTTTCTGCCCAAGGTTGTCTCCGAGACTAATATTAATCAGACTCTACAGTTACCAGTCTTTTTCCCAAATTTTTCAAATAAGGGAGAATATGCTGTCCACTTATTTGACGTACACAGACAGCTACGTTTTTATTTTCACAGGACTTAAGATTTTAGAAAATCAAACCAACTTTTTGTGGCATTTTCTTCTCTCCATCTAGGTAATCCAGTTTCTAAAGGTCTCCAGCTCCCAAAAACAGTTCAAGCCCATTCCACAAGAGCAGTAGCTACATCTGCAGTCTTTCATGCCAGGGCTTCTTTAGATGACATTTGCGCAAGAGTCACTTGGTCTTCTTATCATACCTTTATCACTCATTACAAATTGGATAAGGTCTCAAGGGGAAGAGCATTCTCTGGCTCTATGGTGCTTAGGAGACCTCCTGAGGCTAAAGTAGCTGGGGTCTCTGTCACACTGTCAAGGACTGGTTGAAGATTGACAGCATCAGATAAAGAAGTTATCTTACTGTAATGTTCCATCTGTGTTGTTGATCTTCACCAATCCTTGATATCCCCACCTTCCTTCCCCCATCCCATCCTGAGACTCTTAGTAGACCAAATTTAGTGCTTAGCTAGTTTCCTTCTGAAGACTAATATTTGGCCTCTATTAATCTGACTCATGTAACTATGACCTTTCACATCTGACTGCCACTTTTTGCCAAACTTGATCTGAGGTAATCTCTGAGAGGAGCATCATGGGTAGAGCCTGGCTCGAGAGTTTGAAGAGCACGAGCTGAAGTAAACGGCTGACTCTGTTCCAAGTTTCGGAGTCGAACCCACTGTCAAGGTATGGTGAAGATCGACAACATAGATGGAACGTTATGGTAAGACATGACTTCTTTGAATATAATACACTGAAGAAAGAAAATGAATATAATACACTGAAGAAAGAAAATGAAGCACTTTGTATGGGGATATAGCCTCCTCTCTTTTTGTCCTTTATGCTTCTCTACTTATTGTGACCAGCTTTGAAGTCTCTGCATGTTAGGTGAAAATGGCAAGCTCTTACCCATGGCAGCAGTAGATTTCACTCATTCTCTTAAAAGATGGTTTGCAGAGTGAATTAGTGAAAAAGTAAATTTTAGAATTTCTTTTGCTAACTGCCAGGGCATCTTCATACCTTCTGAGATTTCAGGATTTGAAGACTCATGCTGAATTGCTTTTGTCTTGGCACCTCAAGCATTGGAGTGACAGTAGTGATGGCCTTGTTGCACAGTTTGAGATACCTACCTCTTCTGTTCTATCTCCACTGAATTTAATGCATGGTCCTGGGTCTCAGTATTGTTAATCAAATAACAGATTCAAAGCACTTGGTCCACCTTTTGTCTCCCAACTTCTCTCATTTGTTCACTGATCTTTGTTGGGAATTGGTCTACTTTGAGCTGAGGCTGGTTTAACTTTCATAGTGATTCTTAACTCTGTGTTACCTTGATCATAGGAGGTTACTAGGCCAATGGCCCTTACAAGACTAGCCAAGGTCAACCCTTGTTCCCAATAGTATCTGTTTCGAACAGACACTAAATCAGCACCTATTAGCCCTGTCCAAGAGGGATAAAGGTGGAAACCCAGAGAGAATTTACGGTTTCCCCATCTAATTGTCCAAATTTCCCTTGAATAGGGTCAACAAGGGACTTTGTTTAACACGAATTGGAAGTCTGTTCCATTTTAAGCATATTTCTTTCCCATCTCATAAATTTCAGCTTATTTTAGCTAAGGGGGGTTCAGAACTGCAAGCTTTTATGGCCCATCTTCCTCTTCTCATTTTCCATAAGAACAGTATAACCCTTGGGACTAATCCATCCTTCATGCCTAAGGAAGTTCATCTGCTCTCTTTAAAGGAAGATTTGTTCTTTTTCCCTCTCTCCTCAGAACAAAGATGAGAGAATTTTGCTTTCATTGGACATCCACAGACAAGTTAACCTTGTTAAAACTAAATCTATCAGGAAATCAGATCAACATTCTTTTCTTTCCAACACAAAGTAGTAGTTCTACCAGTAACCAGGCAAATAATTTTAGATGGATCTCTTCAACAATTTCTTTTTCGCTATACTTTCCTTGGCAAAGAGCTTCTAGGTCTCGTTAAGACCTGTTCCACTTCGGCCGTTGCCTTTTCTGGAGTTTTTTTCAGAGATCTGAATTCTAGATCTAATTTAGAAGCCACAACAATAAGTTACGACTAAACCATCTCATTTTGATTTTCCATCCACAGCTTTACTAAACATTATAAAATTGATGCCTTTTCTAAGGCTAGAGCTGAATTTGCTAAGTCTATCCTTCAGGGAATCGTAGACCCCAGCTCAGTTGCTCCGTTCATCACCATGTCTGTGTTGACAACTTTGGGAATCTTCCTATTAGTAATACTGCAACCGTGATCAAAGGAAGGGCATAATACAGTTGGGTAAGAAGTCACTATAAACATAGATGTCCAACTGATCGCTGTTGCAGTATTACAGCCGCAGGGCGCTTAGGGTCACCTAGCTGGTAGGCAAGCAAAAGGTTCGTGCCCCCCCACCACCACACCCCCCCCCCCCCCCATCCTGGTCTCCTACAATAGATAAATGAAAAAAGTGCCCTAGCTGGCGGCACCCTGGGGGACGCCCTGGTTGGCCCTATGCCTAAGGCCGGCTATGATTACAGCACATCATCCATTACCCTTTTATTTTCTTGTCCTTTTTATTTCTTTATTTATTTATTTTACATTTGTTAACCAGGAAAGTCCGACTTGAAACGAGGCAGTTTTCAGTGGAGGCCCGGGGAGAAACGCTCCAGATGCATGTCTTTGTAACATGGGAGGAAACTGGAGCACACAGAGGAAACCCACATGAATGCAGGGAGGACATGCAGACTCCACACAGAAGGCGAGAATCAAACCTGAGAACCCCTTGCTGTGAGGCAACAACGCTACCGGTGAACCACTGTGCCGTCCTGTTGGTTGAAGTGGATGTAATTTTCCCTTCACTCTTATCCGGCCTCTCATTAACCAGCCATCAAATTTCTGCCATAGCCCTAGCAAAAGACAAAAGAGAAGAACAGCACGTCTGCCTCCTCTAAAATACATAATAACAGACATTTGAGTTTTAGACTTCATATTATTTTGAAAAATGCATACGAACACCAATCCTGTTATTCTACCTGATTTAGAACCTATAAATGCTATTTTGTATGTTTTTTTCTGATTAACCAACCATTCGTTTATCCAGCCTAAGGTCCAGTCCCAGCAAGACCGGATAAGAGGGAGAGTGTACTGTAGTTGTGTCTGGCTGTCAAGTTTTGCAACTGATAACCTGAAGAGAACTATCAAAAACATATATATTTATAATGTTATAATCTCATATTTAACATTAATGTTCAATACACAGTTGCTTGATTTCTTTGGAAGTTAGGAGCAGAGTTTAACATAATTTACAGTTAAGTGCCTCAGTATAATGCAGAGATAATTTTATGAGAATGGGTTTAACCATACTAGAAATACAGTCCTTTCTAGTCAGGGAACACAATAAACCAAAACAGTTGATATGAAGGCATATTCTTACTGAAAAAAAATTCATTAAGGAAGAGGTTAAAGGGTGGCTTAATTGTTTATAGCATGACCACGTTATCCTTATTGGTTAAAAAACTATTTAGTTGAAGATCCTCTGTGTGATATTTCCTCATCAGCAGAGTATGACAGCTTGAACAGGTTATTTCTAGCAGTGGTACTCAACTGACAAAGGTTACTAGGTATGGTAAAAGAAAAACCTTACATTGTCTAGTGCAGTTTGTTGTAACAGGAATTTTTGTGAATTCATTATATAAACACTTGTGTGCAGATACTTGGCTTCCTTGGAAACTGGATTAAGATAGTAGCACACTACACAGAGGTTGTACACGTGATGATGTAAGCCATGTTTCTGCTTGTACCTTACAGTGCAGACTGATTTGCCGTCATGTTTTCATTTATAGGTTCTAGACCACGATCAGTTGCAGAAATCCTGCAAGACAGCAGCAATGAACTGAGGAGCCTCACACGAGCTACTGTCGACCCTGCTGTAGATGTGTGTCTTCCAGGTAAATAATTATATGAAGCATCAAAGAAGATTTTTATACACATGGTGAATACATTAAATTTGTTTGATGTCAGAAGGAAACAGTTAACTTAGCTAGTCTGCCCTTTAAATACTCGTTTTACAAAGTGGCTGCTTTTTTTGTATCTTATTACTTGACATTTGAGAGTTCTACTTCCTAACAGCAACAGTCCTTTCCATGAGAAATAATTAAAAAAAAAAAAGTCACTGTTTTAATGTGTTCCGTCACTGGTTGCACAGACCCCTTGGCAAGACACATGGACTACCTGCCAAGGCCATGCAGCTGTGTTTCTTCTTTAGATGTTCTCGATGTAGACGTAGCACATTCCCTGATCTCCATTATAGTATTTTCCTTCATGTGTCAGTATGTCAACAGTACCTACACCTACCAGTTAGTAGCTTGGTTTCAGCATATTTCTTAGACTGCCAGCATTTACTTCTAGCTGCAGAGTGAGCTGTACCATTTGTGCTAAGCTGTAGACTCTGGAAATGTTTTTAATCCTTCTTTTAGAAAGGGAATTTTAAATGGAATTCTTATTCTTATTCTTGATTGCAGTGTCAGTTATTTTAGTCACTTTTCTCCTAAGCTGTTGCCCATATTATGGTGGCACATGGCACAGCAATTAGCATTGCTGCCACACAGCATTTGGTCTGCAGTGCTGTTCTTGCCTGAAGTGCTCTGTGAAGTCCCCACATTCTTCTTTTGTCCACAGGAGCTTTAGCTGGATGCTCTGATTTCCTTCCAGATCCTCAAAACATGCAGTATTGAATTGTCAAGCCTGTAAATTGCCCCTAAATGTACACACCATGTGAGGGTGCGTGCATCTGTTTAGCCTGAGATTGGTTGGTGACACATTCAAGATGAGCAGTATATCTTTCCTCCACTAAGTACCAGGCTATGCTACAGCTCTGTGACCCTGTAACACTGGGTGCATGATGTTCATCGTGTTTCACTGTTGTAATTATTACTTTTGGGTTATCCTGCTGGCAGGCTGCCCGCAGTCAGCCCGAGTTCCAAAGTCTAGGTCCAGCGTCGGTTGCTGTCGCCTCCTCCCTGACGTCAGTGCGCCAGGGGTATAAAAGATGCAGCCGACGCCATTTTCTTCAATCTTTCTTGCCGCGCGGTGCCCGAAGCAAAAGCAGTTCACAAGTGCCGGTCAGCCGACTCCTGAGATTTTCAAATTCGAATTTCAGATCTGAAGTCTTCATTAAAGCGAAGTACCCTGTTGGGGAAACTTTTTTCTTGCTCCAGACCGATGTTAGAAAAAGTTAATAATTGTATTTCTTGTGGGAAGCAAATACCTCATAAGGATTTTCATTCTTACTGTATTCCTTTCCTAGGCCCTGACCACGACGTTGCTAGTTGTCTGTTTTGTGCTTGGTTTAACCAACGCACTATTAAGTGTCGGTACAATTTTGCATTTCATTACTTTGGCAGAAGATTCAATTATATAATGTCGTTGGAACAGCAGACTACCAGAGTTTATAAAAAGCGCAAAGAAAAAGCAGGAATCCGGGGTCCAAAACCGACAACGAGGTTTCCGCTAGGCCTGTCGCCGGTTCTCAGTGAGGTGCTTTTGCAGCCCCTGACACCCGCTACCTCAGAGCCACAGGCCGTTTCCGACTCCCACGTGAAACTGACTAGGCCGCTGGAAACTCAAGGTATTGGACACACTGGAATTATTCCCTCAGATGGGTCCGGAGCCGCTGAGCAGGCATCGGCTTCTAAGGGTGTTTTCAGTCCTACACAGTTATATGTGAAACATACTTCAGCTTCAAAGGCAAAGACTAAAGCAGCTCTAAAGACAAAGAAACAAGTACAGCATTCTCCTGGACAGGCCACCATGCCTAAAAAACAGATGCTTAAAATGGCCAAAGACCTAATTACTTTGATCAGGGGTTCCCATCCCCCTCCTGATAAGAGGCCTAGGCAAGAGATAGAATATGAATCTTCAGATCAGGTTTCCATTTCCTCTGATTCCTCTTCTGAACAGGAATATTCTCTTCCTCCCTATGAGGATTCTGGTGCTGAAGAATCTATCCCTTCAGCCTCTCCTCCTGAGGATTATTCTTTTGGGGGGACCCTGCATACTATGAGGGAGCATTTCCACTGGGAGAGCCAAGATTACTCAGAGTCCAGGAAAAGGCTCAGAGACTTAATTTTATTACCACAGCACAGGCCCCTTGCTATCCCTCCTGTTTTAGACATTGTAGATGATGTATTTTCAGAGTCCGATCTGTCTCTTGACTCTTTACAACCAGCTCCTGTTAAGCCAGACAGATACTACAGGGTTCCTGATTCACATAAATTTCTTTATAAGAACCCTGCTGCTGACCCAGAAACTATCTCTCAGGGTTCCAAAGGGGTCAAGGCTTCCACTGTAAAAAACCCTATCCCCTCTGATAGGGATTCAAGGGCCCTGGACAGATGGGGGGAAAAGATTTATACTTCTGCTACCTTGGGTGTAAGAGGTTTAAATTGCCAGTTTCATATGCTTAAATATCAGCAATATCTTATGTCACTGCTTAAACAGAAAATGTTGACAAATTCAGAATGTGCAGAAAACAAAGAAATGCAGGATTTATTGCATGCAGCTGAACAAGTGGGAAAGCATACTTTGCAATGTGGTTTTGATTTTCTGGAGGCCTCCTGCAGGGCCGCTGTTACAGGTTCTGTCATTAGGAGGAATGCTTGGTTAAAAGAACAGAATCTGCCTGATCATGTTAAAGCAAAACTATTAGATGCTGCATTACAGCATGATACCTTGTTTGGTGTTAAAGCAGAAGAGGTGTTGAAGAAAATGGAGGACAAAGCTAAATCTATGCAAACAGTCAAGGATTTCTTGCAGGTACAGTCTCCCAGATTTAGCAGAAACTGGTCTACAAAGAATTGGTCCTTTCCAGTGTCAGACAGGCCACAAAGAGGCAGATACAGATGTCCCAGAGGCAGATCACAGCCCCAAGGCTCATACAGGCCTAAACAGTGGGGTGCTTCTACCTCCAAAAGCGGAGAGGAAAAATCACAGCCATACAGGAAACAGTCTCAATGACTTTCCCCTGCCAGCACCAAGCACTTCTTTTCTGGCAGTCCCTTTGTGGGGAAAACTAGCACTTTTTTCACAAAATTGGCACATGATCACCCAGGACAAATGGGTCTTAAATATCGTATCACAAGGCTACAGGTTCCACTTTCACACCCTGCCAAGGCCAAACGGTATGCCAGACCTGCCACGCAATCAGTGGGCAGAGGCACAAAAATAAGTTTCATCCCTCATGGACATGAGAGCCATTCAGCTAGTACCACAGCAAGAGCAGGGACTAGGATTCTACTCAAGGCTATTCTTGGTGCCCAGAAAGGACAAAGCCTGGAGACCAATACTGGACCTGTCTATCCTAAACACATTCCTGAATATTCCAAAATTCAAAATGTTAACTCTGCATCAGCTTCTGCCCATGCTGGGCAAGAAGGCTTGGCTTGTGACTTTAGACCTAAAAGAGGCATACATGCATGCCCCAATCAGACAATCATGCAGAAGATACCTCAGATTTATAGCTGGCTCAATGCACTACCAATTCTCTGCACTGCCCTTTGGCTTATCTACTGAGCCCAGGGTCTTCACAAAATGCCTGGCACCAGTAATTGCATTTTGCAGACTAAGAGGAATACAAATATATCCTTACTTGGACGACTGTCTTATTCAAGCAGAGAACAAGGACATTCTACTACAGCATCTGGCATTTGTAAAAAGATTACGAACAGGTCTAGGGTACACAGTAAACGAAAAGAAATCAAAACTCGTACCCTCTTAAGAGATAATATTCCTGGGTGCAAGCTTAAATACAACTGCCCAGATGGCTTATCTCACGCCAGACAAACACAGGCAACTGGCTACTTATTTCAAAATGTTGGCAACAAAGACCCAGTTATCTGCAAGAAAAATTCTGCGGGCTTTGGGCTTCATGGCATCCTGCATTCTGCTAATTCCATATGCAAGACTGCATATGAGGAAACTTCAGTGCTATCTAAAAAGTGTTTGGACTCAATATTACCACAGCCTGGAAACAATAATTACCCTCATTCCCTGCCTGCAACAGGAGTTTCGATGGTGGGCAAAAGCCTGTCACCACAACACGGGACAGCCATTCACCTTACCCACAGCCAGGCAGACATTGACAACAGATGCATCAGGTTATGCCTAGGGAGCCCATATGGTAGGAAGATGTATTCAGGGCACATGGTTCGCAAGTCAAATGCATCTACATATCAGTCAAAAAGAGATGCTAGCTGTTCAGAATGCCTTGACAGCCTTCAAGGATCTACTTCATCCAGGACAACTACTGATAAAGACGGGCAATACTACAGTCATGTGGTACATAAACAAGCAGGGAGGCACACATTCCTACCCCCTCTGCAGGCTAGCCATAAACTTGTGGGACACAGCATTGACTTAGCAACTACATCTGCAAGCACAATTCCTGCCAGGATGGACAAATACTCTGGCAGATGAACTAAGCAGAAACCTAATGGATCCCCACGAGTGGAAATTGGATCCACAAGTCTTCAGCATGATAACAAGGAACTGGGGATGCCCGGACATAGACCTATTTGCCTCCCCTCACAACTATCAACTATAGAGATTCTGCACAAGGACTTATCACAAGCAAGCATGGGAAGTGGATGCTCTATCTTTCATCTGGAAAAACCTAACAGTATATGCCTTTCCTTCTTTGCCTCTCCTCCCCAGGGTACTTCTCAAGATCAGACAAGAGAAACCAAAAATGATACTGATTGCCCCAGACTGGCCCCGCCAGCACTGGTACCCAATCCTAAAGAGCTTGTCTCAATGCCCAGCTTGGACATTACCTCAAATTCCTCACTTATTGACCCAACAAGACAGTCGGATACTACACAGCCAACTCAGGACCTTAAACCTGGCAACATGGCGGATAATATAGCCATTCAAGACGCACCTCTCACTAAAGCAGTGATGGATGCTATTTTGGAGGCCAGGAGGCCTAGCACCAGAAAATCTTATGCAGAAAAATGGAAAAGATTCTGTGCTTGGAACCAGGCACAAGGTTTTGACACGATTGTTCCAAATATTCCTCAGATTTTGCAATACTTAACTGAGATGCTTGATAAAGGCCTTTCCTTTTCATCAATTAAAATTCATGCCTCTGCCATTTCAGCTCATTATAATACAGAACCACCTATTTTTTCTCATCCATTACTAAGGCAGTACCTCAGAGGGGCCAAAAACATAAGACTTCCAAGGAGAGCACCAATACCTGCATGGGACCTCAACTATGTCTTGGAAAAACTCACACTGCCGCCATTTGAGCCAGCCTCTGCAGCTGATATAAAATTCTTATCCTGGAAAACAGCTCTGCTCCTAGTAATAACCTCCGCTAGACGAGTCTCAGAGTTACAGGCACTCATGGCTGTGGAACCTTTTATCATTTTCCATCCTGACAGGGTTTCTCTGAGGACAAACCCTACATTTATGCCTAAGGTAGTGTCCAGTGTGGCCCTTAACCAAACAATTCATTTGCCTACCTTTTATCCAAACCCACAGAATAAGGGTGAGAGAATTCTGCATTCTTTGGACATTCACAGGCAGCTACACTTCTACTTGGACAGAACCAAAGCTTTCAGAAAGACTGAACAACTTCTAGTGGCATATGCTGCAGGATCACAAGGAAAGCCTATCTCAAAGCAGACTATTTCAAAGTGGATAGGCCACTGCATTCGTTGCTGCTATTCACAGCATGGCAAATCAGTGCCTAAGGGCATTAGGCCACATTCAGCCAGAGCAGCAGCCACTTCAGCAGCCTTCCTCAGAGGAGTACCAACCAAAGACATCTTAGAGGCTGCAACTTGGAGTTCAGTGCATACTTTTACAAAGCACTATCACTTACCTCTCTACTCTAAATCCAGGGCAGGCTTTGCCACTGCAGTTCTGCAGGGCCTGATAGCCTCTCCTAATCCTGTTAAGCACCAGCCTCCCAACCTTAGCGTTGGGATTCAACCCAATTGTAATGACTGCAACAGTGAAACACGATGAACATAGTACAGTTGTGTACCTACCATAAATGTAGATGTTAGAGTGTATTCACTGTTGCAGTCCAGGTTACCCTCCTACCATCCCCCTTTTCTTTTGCTGGGACTTATCTGTACTTCTCTTTTCTATACAACCTATGTGGTGTATTTGCTTGTAGATGAAGGAAAAGTTGTTTTTTGGGCATGCATGCTTATTGGCATAATTTAGCTTACCATTGTAGGGGCACCTGACATCTGGGGCAAGAAAAACTGAAGAAAATGGAGTTGGCTGCATCTTTTATACCCCTGGCGCACTGACGTCAGGGAGGAGGTGACAGCATCCGACGCCGGACCTAGACTTTGGAACTCGGGCCGACTGTGGGTAGCCTGCCAGCAGGATAACCCAATTGTAATGACTGCAACAGTGAATACACTCAACATCTATATTTATGGTAGATACACAACTGTACTTTCTCTTCTTCAGTGACTGTTTTTTAGTGTCGTGCAGCTCCTTGCTGCCTACAAGAAATTCAGCCCGGGAATTTCTGCTGTTTGACATTTGTAGTACCTCTTTATTGTTTTTTTTTTTTTTTTTTTTTGAGTTTTTTTCCCTACTGATGTAGTTTGTAGTGATAAGTAAAGAATCATGTTCCTTAAGAGAAAGTTATCCGTTCTGTCTTCAGCTTCTGAGGTGGCACATCTATAACCTTCCACTGTCATGAAATAATTGTGTTCTTTCGTCGTATTACTACCTGGGTAGCCCTAAATAACATTGCTGCCCAAGCTTAAAATCAGGCATGCACCTTTATCAGTACCATTAGTGGACCAGACATTGGTTTTCCCAGGACTATATTCGAAGTGAAGAAATCTAAACTGTGGGTGTTCTTGGGAAAGTGCCTGAAAACTGTAATATGTATAAGGATGTATACACCTCTATATGGAAGATTCTGAAAGATTGCCAGATCAGTTTCTTTTGGCCTCTACCAAGAAGACTTGGGCACCAATGTTTATTTTTTTTAAGAAATGAAGCAGGTCAGATTTGTGTCGAGCACTCAACACCTGTGTCTGACCTTTGTTAAAGTTGAGAGATTCTTCCTTTTCATGAATGTGAGTACAGTTTCAATTTTTAAATCTTCCCAAGTGTATTGTTTCTGACTACATAGACTCCTTGTAGACTTCAGGCTATCCCCCCATATGAGTAATTTAAATAACATCTTTAATGTTACTGGAGAAGATTACAGTTGGCCTATTTTAACGATTTCTTCTCCTACTGGAAGTCTTTCTCAAATGCTTAAGTTACAGAATCCATGGGAATAAGGGAACAGTTTCTGCTATTTTTAAAACATTCCAGCACCTGTGAAATAAGATTTCAAATCAGCCCATTTTATAACCACCAGAGAGCATAGATAAGCAGATATGCACATTTGGTAGTAAAAGCCAGTGTTTAATATAATTTAAAAGTTAAATGTTGCTCGTTGTCATTTTAAATTTTTGAGGCTGCCAAGAGTATCTTCAGTTTCCCCAGGTTCTTCAACCTTGTTGGAAAGTATAGTAAGAGAGTTTATATTTCTACTGTCTTGGCATTGAGAGCTTGTAAATATTTAGTTTATATCCTATCCTGTCAAATTTTATTTCTCAGATATAAGAAGATGCAAAAACTGGTGGACTTAGAGAGTGTGAGCAATAGTGTTTCTTTGCACCATATGGGATGTGCATCTTTGTGTTGATGTCTAATAAAATATAATTATATATAATGCACCGTTATTAAAAATAAAACATAGTCCTGAAGTCAAGTAATGAAATGAAAAACTACACCAGCAATGTAATGCAAATATATTTATATATTTATTTATTTTATTTTACAGTTGTTTACCGGCATACACATACAGAGTCTACTGTAAAATGTTAACTGCAGCATTTTTAGACACAACTGAATGATGTAAGGGGATCATACTAGGACAGTGAGGGAGATGCTGGGATGGGGGAGTGACCTCTTCATCCAGGGGTTAGTGCAGGAGCATAGACAGTTGTTATTTAAGTGTTCCTTGAAAAGAAGTTTGAATTTGGAGGTAGTAGTGTTAAGTATATGTTGAGGTATAGAGTTCCAGGTTTTTGCTATATGGCTTGAGAATAGAGAGTCCCTGAAGGTATTATTGGCTTTGGTAACTTTTAATAGTAGTTTGTCGAATGACCATAGGGTTTGGTTGGTTGTATAGGGTTGTACTAGATTTTTAAGAGATGAGCAGTTGTTAGGTTTGTGAATAATGGGGTAGACAATAGTGAGTTGGTTGAGTGACAACAGATTTGGTAATTCGAGCCATCTGAGTTGTTTTAGGGCTGTACACTGGTGTGTTTTGTTGGGGAGGTCAGTAGCAAATCTTGCAATTTTGTGGTAGCAGACTTCTAATTTGTTTAGGTCAGGTTTTCTGAGGTTAGTAAAGGTAGGAGATGCATACATTACAGTGAAGAGTAGACGTGTTGGCTCTGTATAGTGATCCAAGTTTAATGTGGACCTTTTTAATAGAAAAGGTTATGCGCTTGTCATAATGTAGTGAGTTATCAATAGTGACTCCTTATAACTTGGTATCATCAACTGGTTCTATTTTGGTGTTATTAGACGAAAGGATGTAAAAAGGGGATGGGGTACTGGAGATCTGCTGCTAGTGAATAGCTTGGGTTTTGTCTTGTTAGGGTTCAGTATGAGTTGGATTTGCTTTTGTCTTGTTAGGGTTCAGTATGAGTTGGATTTCTTTAAGATAGTGTTCTACGTCTGTGAAGGCTGTTTGAGTTTTAAGCAAGAGTTCAGGGAGGGAGGGGGTTATGCAGATGACAGTGGAATCATCTGCATATTACAGAAATGTGGCTTGGTTTATTGGGGAAAATGTAGAACAGAAGTGGCCCTAGAATTGAGCCTTATGGGACACCTACAGAGACAGGCAGCAGGGCTGATATCTCGTCTTGCCACTTCACTGCTTGTTGATGTTGTGGGTTGAAAAAACTTTTTTTTACAGTATAGGGTCATAGTATTATATTCAGTATGGAGCAAGAGATCATAAAAAGACAACACTATGAAATCAAAATGAACTTAATTTACTATTGTGCAGGTGCAAAACAGGATTGTGGTCATCAGTGTAACTGCAAATTGGTTCATTAGTACAGAATTTAAGAATTGTAGTTGGTAATGCTGTATTCTGTGGACATTTTTGGAGTTTGTGCACTGTCAAAGGCTAGATGCTTTATTAGGGTCAAATTAAGTGGAGGAGAGTGCATTTTATGTAAGGGTACAGGCACATATCTTTGCTGTTTTCTGCTCATCTGTTAATGTTCATGCAGACAATCTCCTGATTGCTGAAGTCATTGTTGCAGGCAAGGATTGTATGTGTGTGTATGTGTGTGTGTGTGTAGATATATATATATATATATATATATATATATATATATATATATATATATATATATATATATATATATATATATATATATACACACACACACACACACTTATAAAATTTAAAAAATTCTAATTTTTTTAGTATCCTTTGTATATTTCAGCCAGAGGCTGCAAAACCAGACGCATAAAATAGCACCTAAGGAAAGGAATAAGCCTGTGGTTTTGTAGCTTCTGGCTGGATATTGGCAGAGATAAGGTAGAAGTAGCCTAGATATTATACTCTTTTGGGCAACCACAGGAAGGTAGGGATTCTGTTGTCAAGCCCCTACCTTCCTGTGCTCACCCAGCATGTCTCTAGGTAGGTCTTGCAGTGAGTGTGTGCCCTGCATCTTCCCTCACTTCTGCAAGGGACCAAAGTTCACTTACAGAGAACTTTGTAAAGCTTTTCCAGTGTTTCAACTTCATCCAGACCATCCAAGGTAAAATATTTTCTTGATTAACTGCACTTGTACTTGCTTTATACAGTGATCACTGCTGATGTCCTCCTATATCTTGGTCTCCGTATTCCTTACAGAGGGATCTCTTGTCTAGGGCAGCCTGACATCCAGCCAGTATACCAAACCCATAGCTTGTAATAGGGATGTTGTATGTCACATGTATGCTTCCTGCACATGGCATAGGGCATAAAGGTGATGTACAGACGTACCATCCTCAGAACTTCTTTGCCACTAGTCCGAACTCCATCTGTGATCGTTGGTCTGAACACTCTTTCATTTGCTGGTTGCCAAGCCATTTTCTGATATGTGCCCTTTTGGGGGGTTTCTTTTTCTTTTTGTGGTTGTTGGTTTACATGTCATCCAGAAAGGGAAAATGCCAGTCTGCAAGACAGATTCCCCTTAAGGACCATCATGAGTAGTGTTTTTTTCGCTTAGGTGCTTTCCACGACCATACATCTTATTTGCCCCAAAAACTTTGCGTAGTTAGCTGTCCTCTTTGGTAATTTACCTAGAAAACCAACATCTTAAATTGTGACTCAGAGTGCTGTGGTGGAATCATCCCAACCTGAGGGTCAGTATTTTGCGAAGAAGAAGACCAAGAAAGTTTGGTTAGATTCTTCTGCTGTACTGCCTCCACCAGACATCTGTATTGAGACTAGTGAAAACCAAGAGGACCACCTGGTTTTTCATTCGGATTTGCTTACGAGGTCGGCATTGACCCAGTATCTCGCATATTCTCGGAGGCACTGCAGATAAGACTAAGCACATTTTTCCTGTTCCTAAGGATCCTCAGCTCTATTGGCAGGATTTTATACAGGGTTTTTTCAGTGCCGTTATGGCTTTGAAGCCTCCTTAGGGGTTCTGTGTTCCTGCTACCCTTGGTCATCTTCTCCTCTTAAGGCCTAGGGAGCAGGTTTTGTCTGATAAGGAAACAGATCCTGATGAGGAATCTTTGGCCTATTCCTCCCGTATTCCCTCTTCCTTGGGTTATGGGTCAGAGGAAGAGGATTCTATTTGCCCTGATTCTCCTTTTGAGGAGATTTCCTTTGGGGATACTGTTTCCCTTATGATGGAATTTAAGTGAGACTGTGCCCAGGTTTCTGAATTTCAAAGGAGGTATTATGAATTCCTTCAAGTGGAATCTCCCATGCCCTCTGCTGTTCCTCCTGTTCTTGCTGCCTTGCTGGATACTTTTTCTGCAGCTTCTCAGGCTCCTAATTCCCGGACCCCTGCTCCTAAAAAAATGATAGGTTTTATAAGGTGCCTGATGATTGCAAATTTCTTTACAGATGTCCCTCAGTTGACCCTTCTGTTACTTCTGCCTCTTCAGATAAACCCTCTAAACTTTTGCTTTCTACTAAGCTGCTCCCCTCTGACAAGGATAGAAGAACTGTGGATAGGTTGGATAATTAAGTGTATACTGCTGCTATGGCCTTCAGGGCTGTTAGTTATCAGACCCATATGCCCATGTATATTTTGGCTCCTCTGTCAGGCTTTTCAGGTTATTTCAGATCATCCTGATTCTGAGGGGAAGATTCCAGTCCTCTCTGTGTTAGGATGCTCTTCTCAAGTGACTCACACTTCCATTAAAAGTAGTTATGATGCAGCTGATGCTTTGTTTAGAGCTGCTGCCTTTGGTTCTGCGTTGAGGAGGTACTCCTGGCTTTGCCCTCAACCTCTGCCTGATGATATCAAGGTCAAGCTGATGGATGCTTCTCTTGACAGTAAAAATCTCTGGTTCTGCAGCTGCTGAGCTTTTTAAATATCTTCAGGAAAAGGTAAGGCTATGCAGGAATTGAAGCATATTTTTGCTTCCCGTTTTCAAATTTCAGAGATGTTACCCTACCAAGTCTGCCTTTATCCATAGACAGTCTCTCCCTCCTCCCAAGGGTAAAAGGGTGCTAGAAGGGCTCTTCCTGCTAATTGTACTCAGGCTCCTACAGCTCAGAAGCCTCTTTTTCCCAGAGAAGCCAAGTTCTGTATATCTTTTTCCGTCTTTCCTCAGCCAAGTTCTCTCTCTCTTTATATTTCCCTATCCCTTCCAAATTGGTTACAGATCACGCAGGACTCTTGGGTTCTTTCCATCGTTCATCAGGGATATTACACTTCTTGGAAATCCCCTTTCCTGTTTTGAGCATTCCTCAACCTCCTCAGTAACAGCTGCCTTTTTTTTCCGGATGTTCGTCAGAGCCTATTGTCTCAAGAAACCATTCAAGCAGTTTCAACTTCTTAGAAGGAAAAGGGATTTTATTCCAGAATGTTTCTGGTTCCCTGGAAAGATGGCACCTGGAAACCCATTCTGAGTCTGTCCTAGTGCAACACCTTTCTGAAGGTTCCTTCCTTTTAAGTGTTATCCCTACAAACCTTGTTTCCTCTTTTCTTTGTCAGGCTTTCCTAGTCTCTCTGGATCTCAAGGATGCCCATCTCCATATTCCTGTTCATCCCCTTTTCAGGAAATTTGTATGTTTCTCTGTTTCCTTGCATTTTCAGTTGTCTGCTTTGCCCTTTGGCCACTGTACTGCCACAAGGGTCTTCAAATGCCTCACACCTGTGATTGCTTTCTGCATGATGAAGCTAATTCAGATCTTTCCTTATCTGGATGACCTGCTCATTCAGGCTTCCTCTGAAGAGATTTTGCTTCAGTATCTTCACTATACTATTTGTCTTCTGCAAAGCCTAGGGTTTATATTGAACTTCCCAAAATCCTTTCTGAGTCCTCTTAAGGATCATGTTTTTCTCAGGTGCAGGCTCCAGACCATTCCAGTGCTGGCATCCCTGCCTCCTCCCAAGGGTTCTTTCTCTGGCCTTCATTACAGCCAGAGAGTTTCTAAGGGTTCTGAGTTGCATGGCTACCACCATTCCTATGCTTTCTTTGGCCAGACTTCATATGAGAAGGCCTCAGTAATTGCTAAAGTCAGCCTGGCTTCAACAGTCTTATTTTTTAGACTTTCCAATTCCTCTTCCATCTTCTGTCATGTCTCAAGTTAGAGCTCCAATGGTGGCTTCATCAACTGTCCCTCAATCTAGGTCTTCTTTTTCAGCCTCCAGTTCCTGCTCAAGAACTCTTTTCAGATGCCTCAGACATGGGATTGCGAGCTTCCTTCAGCCCTTTGAAGGTTCATTGTCTTTGGTCTCTTCATCAAAGGAACGACTATATCAATATCAAAGAGATGAGATTTCTTCTCCTGGCTCTTCAGACCTTCCATTCTCTTTTTCCTACCGGGGCCCTTCAAAATCTTCACAGACAATACCACAGTGATGTGGTATGTTAACAAGCAAGTGGGAACACTGTCTTACTTCTTCTGCAGACTAGCTTTTAAGGTTTGGGATCCAGCTGTCCAGTGTTAGATGACTCTTCAGGCTGTTTATATTCCTTCAAATTTGAACATTGTGGCAGACACTGAGCTGGTCCATAACACAGACTCATGAGTGGATGTTTCACTGAGGTGTCTTTCTGGACATTGTCCACCAGTGGGGCACTCTTCAGGTATATCTTTTTGCCTCTTATTTGAGCAGGCAACTTCCTTTCATTTGCACTAGAGTCCCATGTCCTCTGGCTTGGAAGGTGGATGCCGTATCTTTTTCCTGGAAGGCAAATGTTTCTTTATGCCTTCCCTCCCCTTCCTGTCATACCAAGGGTCTTGTTCAAGATAGAACAAGACTCTCCCAAAATCTTGTTAGTGACTTCCTTTTGGCCCAGGCAGCAGTGGTTCCCTTCTCTTTTGCATTTAACCAAGAGCAGTCATCACAAGTTGCCACACGGGGTGGACCTACTCACACAGGACAAGGGGTCTTTCATCCATCCCCACTTGTCTACTCTTCAGCTGACACTGTGGATGATATGGTTTTGATCCCTTTTAGACACCTTTTTTTTCTGAGGATGTGCTTTGGGTTCTACAGGAGGGCCAGTAAACCCACTACCATGAAATCATGTGTGTCCAAATGGAAGAGATTCGGTTTGGTGTCTTGTTCGTAAACTGAATCCACTTTCTGTGGAAGTTTCTTTTGTTCTCTGTTATTTATGTGAGTTTCTCAGTGCTGGGTCGACATACTGTTCTGTTAAAGCCCACCTGTCAGCCATTTCTACTTGTCTGCCTTTGACTCCTTTGGCTTCCAGATTTGAAGTTAAACAGTTCCTTAAAGATGTCCTTCATATTTGGCCCCAGGAAGCCTGTTCCTCCTTCCTGGGACATTGTTTGTCTTGGAAAAACTGGCTCGGGCTTCTTTTGAGCCTGCAGCTTCAGTTTCTTTATAGCATTGTTCTTGGAAGACTGTTCTTCTTTTGACCATTACCTCAGCCAGATGGGTATCTGAGCTGCAAGCCCTTATGGCTGCCCCTCCTTTTTTAATTTTTCATAAGGACATGGTGTCTCTTCATACTGATCTTTCTTTTATGCCCAGTGTGGTTAACGAGTTGTGTCTTAATCAGTCTATTCATTTGCCCACTTTTTTCCCTTCTCTGAAGTCTGCTAGTGAGAAGGTTCTTCAAACCTTGGATTTCCATAGGCAGCTCAGATGTTGTTTGGTTAAAACTAATGCCATTTGTAAATCTGAGCAACTTTTTGTTTCCTTCCATTCTAGCTCTTCGGATTTGGCTGTTTCTAAGCAAACTGTTTCTTCATGGATACCTAAGGCCACTTCCTTTTGTTACTCTTTTCATGGGAAAAGACCTTCTTCTGTTAAGGCTCATTCTACCAGGGCTGTGGCTTCTTCTGGCACATTTTTCAAAGGATTGGATACCAGCTGCATCCTTGAGGCTGCTACCTGTACTTCTGTGCATACTAGCAAGCACTCTTAAGTTGTATGTGGTTTCCAGAGCTAGAGCCAGGGCTATCCTGCATGGCTTGCTTGAGGGCTCTGTTGGACCTTCCTCCACCCAAGTTTCCTCTTGAGCTTTTGTACTCTCCCTAGTGTAAGGAATACTGCAGCAGTGATATAAACGGATATTGTACGTTGCGTAAAATTTTACTATAATAGTAGATGTCCTCTTCACTGTTGCAGTATTCGTTCCCTTTCTCCTCCCCGTTTCTTTCTCCTCCTGGATAATCATGTTCCTCTTTTCTCCTTGGACTGTTGTTCCTCCTGGGATTTTCATTTCTAAGGATATTATGTCCATACATCACGTTTATGCCCTAAGCCATACATGGGGAGTATACGGGTGACATACAACGTCCCTATTACAATGGAAGGCTTTGGTATACTAGCCGGACATCGAGCTGCCCTAGACAAGGGATCCCTGCTGTAAGGAATACTGGAGCAGTGAAGAGAAGGACATCTACTCTCATGGTAAGATTTTACACAACTACTTTTTTGAGCATTTTTAAAGTATTTAATTTGTGGCAAAAATAATAATTTCTCTGTTGGTTTTTCTAGTCTGTGTGCCTTCATATCTCTTTGCAGAAGGGCAAATTAACCAGGGAGTAAGTTATTTTGTGGTAGTTTGTTGTTTAATCTGCACTTGAGGGCTGCTTTTGTTGTGCTTTTACATTAACAGATTCCAGAGTCTGACATCTTGTGGCAGAAGGTGTTTACCTGGTCTCTTTAAGCTCCCAACACAGTCTTCTTTTTCTTTCATCTTTTCCCATTAGGGGTCACCACAGCGGATCCTCTGTTTTCATTTCTTCCTGTCCTCTGCATCTTGCTCTGTCACACCAACCACCTGCATGTCCTCTCTCACCACATCCATAAACTTTATCTTAGACCTTCCTCTTTTCCTCTTACCTGGCAGCTTCATCCTTAGCATCCTTTTCCCAATATACCCAGCATCCCTCCTCAACACATGTCCAAATCAGCGCAATCTTGCCTCTCTGGCTTTGTCTCCAAACCGTCCAACCTGGGCTGACCCTCTAGCTCCCAACACAGTGTGGTTATTTATTGGCTAGAGGGCATAGGAGTCAGTTTTCAAGCTTTTTTCTCTGCTCTGAGCAGCCACTGGGCTGAGGCAGTTAGCAGTGCCTTGTATAGCAGCAAATACTTAGCAAAATTTACCTGTGAAGTTAGGATTAGATCTGAAACCTGTTAAAACATTGTACAGAAATACGATTAGAGCAGTTAGCTTGTGCATTGAATATCACTACCATATCCTAGCATTATATAATATCCTGCTCTTAACCCCAGAATCTACTCTAGGAGACCCCTGATAAAAGCAATCCTTAATCCTAAACAGCCAACCCTATTACAGGACCAGAGAACCTGGATATGCAATTTCCAAATGTCTCAGTGGCCAGCTTGGTAGATTTGAGCATCCTAAGGCAGTGTAGCAAATTGTCTCATGTTCTCAGACAACCACTTAATCATTAACAAAAGTAGCACAGTATGTGAGAGATGTAAATACACAACTTCCTTGGAGAAAAAAATATTGCATACAGACGAAGTTGTCAGGAATACCCACATTACATCCCTCACAAATACCATTCACCATACACACACACACAAATTATCTTATACTGAGGTGCTTAAAGGAAACCTTCACAAATCTCAAAATCTCCAAAGCCACCTAATGGCAACACTGCTTCTCGGCAATCACTAAAGTACACACCAAAAATCTCACATATGCCTACATCTAATGGTCCAAGTGCAAAGACCATGAGGTAAGCATGCACTTTACCTGATACTCTTGTAATTGCATATTCCATTGTGTGGCACAGATGCTTCACTCATCAGGTTAGACAAGGAGAAAATAACTTAATTGCCTGTCTGGAGCAAGGATCCAAAATGTCACGTATGGACTTAAGTATTATTCTGTCATAGTCCATGTGAGTGTAAATGAACTGAGACATACCTCACTCACTGTACTATGTGAAAAGAAGATATAATGTATCTCTTGGAATGTATGTCACAGGCAGATATGAGCCTTGCATTGAGCAGCATTCTGACTTTACCAAGGAATATGCCACAGTATGAACATAAAATGATAGATTTTTAATAATTGACATAGTATCTAGTGTCACTGCAGAGGGATTCAGTGTCTGTCAGCATGGGAGAACAAGTTCAAAAGACCATGTTGCCTTGCCAAGGGTGGGTTGCACCTGTCCCTCCTAGGCTTTCCAGTATTGGCTAAAACTGTATCCACCAAACTTAGAGCCTTTTTTAGGAAATGCCAAAAAACAGAAAACTACCAACACAGTGAAAAAGTCTACAAGCAACCTTAAGGTGTTATTGCTCAATGTTCAGATCCTAAACAAAACCAAAAAAAAAAAAAACTCCACACCCTTCAAGCCCTCCTCACTCTGGACAATGTAAACATCTGTGTCATTACCAAATCTTGGTTTAAAGCCATAGAAAGTACTCCAGAAGTGCACAACAGCACAGACTGGAGCCAGGAGATGTTTCTATCTATATTAGCAAAAAACATACCTCCAGGTTGATTAAACAGGATAATTGGAGCTCATCCATATGCATGTCATCATAGATAAGGTCCTTCACCGTGTCATGGCTTGGTACAGGTCACCATCTGTGCCCCTAGAATCTCATGACCCTTACTTAAACCTACTAGATGCACTTACCATTGTTAAGGTTCAACCGTAATAAAATAAACTTGACAGATTAAAAAAGAGGTTATTAAAAGAAATAACGCGTGGGAGGCAGTACTCAGGAACTCATGTCTCCTCAAACAAAATAATTCATAATCTTTTATAGGAAAACTTTAACAGAGTAGTAAACTTTATCAGTCATACTACTGTTGGCATCCAATAGAAAAATGCTAACTAATACAGTTCATTCTTCAGACCATTACTAAATATTTACTAGAAATATGTCAAGTTTAGTAAAATAGATATGCAGTTTGTTATTTACATTTTTTAGCTTAGTATGGAATAAATTTCTTTTTACCATTTGATTTGGAAAGAATGCTGCTACAGGTTCAGGAAATGAGTCTTAACATTCTGTACTTTTCCATGTTTCTGCTTCTACTGTTGCAAACACACTAATCTTCTAGGGCACATGTAATTTCATTTTAACCCTTTACAATCCCCCATTTGATGCTAAAAAACATCATATTGGTATCATAAAATATTTTTTACACTTTATATTTTAATACATTTTTCCAAAACCTTAAAAATTTCTTTTTCAATTTCTGTTTCATGTTCATTGACCTGATCTGCAAATGACACATTTTCAGAATCACTAATATACAAATTCTGTAACTTTGGGTTTGATTGAGATGCAATGAGTTTGGTTATTAAAGCTTTACATAAAAATAAAAGCAAAAAACACAGTCATAGTAGTAATAGGAATAAGCATAATAAATTTCAATAAACTGCCCCTCCATCCTAAAAACAAATTGGTTAACCAAGCCCATTGTGAACTATCTGCTTCTTTGGTATCTGACAGTTCAGCCACTTTTTGGATGATTTCCAAATTACTACGTATTGCGTGCATGTTATTGGGAATAAATGAACAGCATTCGTAAGCGTGGATGTACCTTCCTTTGATGCAGGTACGAAATCAAGTGCCATTCGATTTTGGAGTACTGCTGCACGCATGACACTCAACTCTAGAATAATCAAATTAATAGTTTCAAACTTTGCATTGCTTAACACTTCTAATAGCTTAGAAAGTTTTCTCAGCTCCCAAATTGATTTTACAGTCCCATAAGCAGATTGTATACCAGACACAGAAGTAACATCATCTCCAAGGTCCATATGAGAAAATCCTTTAAAAGCTGCTTGTTTTAAATCATGATGTTAAATCCATGAAGTATCAACCTGTCCATTCAGATTTTTTTACAGTCTTGAGTATCTCGTGTATTATGAATTTTACCATTGGGCAAGGCATCTACATGTTGAATGGCTGGAAGAACTCTTCCAATATAACAACACCCCGACTGGTTTGCTGGCAGCCAAGGATATGCTAGACTGCCACAAATAAAATGAAAGTCCTTCAGCATTACCATGCCTTTTACTGCACTTCCAGTATACATTCTTCGAGTAATACTACATTTGATCTGTCCAAGCTCCACAGTCCCATTTTTCGCATAGTAAGTATATTCCTTGATAGTCACGAAAAGTCTAAGTGCAACAATTTTATTAAACGATGAATCATTTTGCCACAAAACATTTTTACCTAGTACCACTGGTGAAAGTGTTGTCCCCATACTAACTTCATTTACAGGTACTGAAAACAATGGAATATCTCCATCTTAGGCCATAGGTGTGTGGGCACTTACCCAACAGTTACTTGCATTTAGAGTCCCAGCATATATATTCACAGTGGTGAGGAATGTATTGAAATTTGGATGCCAGTCTGCTGATTTATTTCTAGATTTTGTCAGTCATTTTATTTTTCTGTTAAGAACTTGAACAGTATACAGTTTCACCAGAGATCAGGAAATGTAGTAGTAGAACAAAAATAACAATTGTAGTCATCATGGCAACATCAGACATGGATGGCAAGCTGGGCAGGGTTGGAGTGGGTTTTCAGAAATGTCCAGGCACAAATTAATTTTGCAATGAATAGCTCACTGCTGCATTCCAAACACACTCTATAAAGGTTGCTGTTGTAGTTTAGCTTCCATGAGCAGCGCTTGGTCACCTGACTCAGGGAATAGATCCTCTTGTGGTGTCATCAGTTCTGTTCCCAGTCTCTCTGTTTTTTCTTCTGGTATGAGAGGAAACCGGTTCATCATTAGACAAGGCTGCAGAGGGTAGGTTGAAAGGAGTGGGTTGGCTTCCCTCATTTGGGACTGCTTTTTGAATATGGGCAATATGGATCCATGTTGGCGATGCGTTGAGTCTGACGGCTGTAGCTCTGACAAAGGATCACCAGGGATGAGTCTTTCCATCTAAGTTGGAGGTGTGTCGTCTGGAGAAGGAACGAACAAACACCCAATTTCCTGGGTTGACATCATGTGCTGCAGAACAGAAGTAAATTGTTTACAGTAAGTAAGCATTGTTTCATCAACTACCAGCAGATCAAGATTTGCAGATAGTGGTGTGGCTGGCATCCTCATAGGCCATCCCATGAGGAGAGAACGTTCTAGGTGCACTGATTGCACTGCGGATAGTAAATAAAACTAAGGGTAAAGCCTGTGGCCATTTTAGATCCATTTCTGCAGTATGTTTTGCAAACTTTGTTTTCAGAGTTTCATTCATTCTTTCTACCATGCCTGAAGCCTCTGAGGTTTGTGTGGACAGTGATAATGCTTCTGAATATTTAGAACTTTTGACTCATAAAATGAGTACCTCTATCTGACTGAATACAATATGGTGCCCCCAAAACAGGGTATAAACTCATACAAACTTTTCTTGGCCACTGAGGCCACATTATTTATGATGCATGGGTATTCTCCAACCAGAGAAAACATCAGTCAAAACTAGTACATATTTAAACCTTGCGAACATTGGTAATTCTAGGAAGTCATACTGAATACTACGAAAAGGTCCTCACAGCTTTTTAATATGCTGTGTGGGAGCAGTCAGATTTAGAAGCATTAAATTGAAGACTTGTATAACATGTTTATACAAGATGCTGAACAACTTCTGAAGCATGAGGGGCATACCAGGCATAAGGGGCGTCAGTCAGAATCTATCTTATTAAAGATTTTTTCTCAGATGGGAAGGCAAATGGTAAGCCCGTGCCAGTTGCAGTAAAAAAAATTCATGATTCTACTAACCTATCCGGATGGTGCCAGAGTAAGTCCGGGGAACTAGAGCAGCCGTCACGGATCCACCTTACCTTTTCATAGTCATCAGCTTGGTTCTGAAAAGACAAGACCTCCTGCAAAGATACAGGTGCATTTTCAGCTTGAAGAGGCTGCAAAAAAGAAGCCTAAACAGGATTTATGAAAGCATCCTGCTTTTTCATTCTATAAGCAAAGGTATTTTCACTGTCTTTATATTCTACCTGCCATGCATTAAAAGGATGACCAGCAGCTGGCAGCAACTTTACCTTTTTCTTTAAGTCTTTTTTGTATGTTTAACAAAATATTTTTTACCAAAAGTTTCTACAGGTGGAAAAGTCAATTTGCCATTATTTTTAGTGAGCTCATGCCATTTATCTAAGTAGAGACGGCTATCTTTGTTACAATTCTGAAACACATGTCTTGCAGGAGTACCTTACTCTGGTTCTTTTAAAGTACCCACATTCACTCCTATTGTAAAGAAAATGTACACTGCTAATAATAAAAAAAAAAATAGATATCCCACTTTCATACTAAACCACGTGCATACAAAAGCTACAGTTATCTGTACAAACCTGAAAGTCTGCCAAGACTGAAAGCTCCAGAGAGAGGTGCAGTTGTGAACTGACACTACAGAGAACACACTACACAGAAAATTGTCAAAGGGCCCAGTAAAGTGATGTTTTTTGTAGAAGCAGCTCCAGGCATTTCGAAAAAATCCAAGTCTTTAAGGCACCATCTATTTTAACTTAAGGTTCAACTATAATAAAATAAACTTAATTCATTGGCAGATTAAAGTTCAGTTTATTAAAGAAATGACACACACATGGGAGACAGCACTCAGGAAGTCATGTCTTCTGAACAAAATAATTCATAATGTTTTTATAGGAAAACTTGAAAAAAGTAGTAAACTTTATCAATCATACCACTGCTAGCATCCAGTAGAAAAACGTTAACTAATACAGTTCATAATACAGTTTGTTCTTCAGACCATTACTAAATATCCAATAGAATTGCTTCAGTTTAGTACAAGTAGATCTGCAATTTCTTATCTACATTTTTAGCTTGGTATGGAATTCATTTCTTTTTACCACATGATTTAGAAAGAATGCTGCCTCAGACTTAGGAAATGAAACTTAACATTCTGTACTTTTCCATTTTTCTGCTTGTACTGTTGCAAACACATAAACCTTCAGGGACAAGTGCAATTTCATTTTAACCCTTTACACCATCCAACCAAACACTCTCTTCATGGGTAACTTTAACCCTCTATAGACTGGGGAAAGGTAGACTGCCTCAAACTCGCAGGCACAATGCCTCCTGAACTTTATAAACTCAAACATAACTCAAACATCCTGGAACAGGTAGTTCATGCTCCAACCAGAGGATTAAACATTCTGGATCTGGTGCTCATCAACATGTGAGAGCATTACACCCCCCCCACACACACACACACACACACACACGTCATGTCTTTCGTATTAATTTTGATCAAGAAGCTGTCTCATTTGAAGGATCAGTCAACCCAGAAAATCCAGCTAAACCAGTAACAGGAACTATTCAAAGGCAAACTACATCCTATAAAGTGACTGCTTGTCAAAATTCAAGGCTTCCTCCATCCCCGAGACCTTAGCTGCCTATGCAGAATTATTCACATGAGTCAGTGTACAGGCATGAGAATGGCTGCATAGAGGCTCCCATACCTACCAGAAATAAACCCAAAACAAACACCACTGTGGAATCCTCACCTGAACGGGGTATGTTATAAAAGAAGAAAACTTATGGCCAAAATCGGGAAAAGCAACTCCCTTAAAGACAAGTATTCTCTTGTACAACTAAACAAGAAACTGTGAGGTCTAGTTAAGTCCATCAAGGCCATCTATGAGGTCAGGATAGCTTCCCAGGCTAAGGACAATCAGAAGGCCTTCAGCTACATCTGGAACCACACATAATAGTGTTGAACTGGTGGTGAATAATACCACCTACACCGATTAGGGTGAGACAGCAAATCTACTGGCTGATAAATTCTGCTCAGACTTCACCACCCACTCCCTGCTGCTCCACCAGGTGAAACTCCCTCCAGCATACTTCCTTCAATAGTCAGTAGGGACCAGGTACTGGCAACCCTCACTAAAGCCAAGAACAACACCTCCATGGGTCCTGACAACATCCCCAGTTGCTTCCTGAGCCATATAAACATGACATGTCTGGACCACTTGAAGCAGTCTCCAATTACAGCCTTAAAACAGGCTACTTTTCAAGTGATTGGAGGACTGCGACAGTTATTCCCCTCCACAACAATGGGTGATCAACTGACCCAGAGAACTACAGGCCCATCAGTCCAACAAGCCCAA
The DNA here is from genome assembly GCF_019279795.1 of Protopterus annectens. Classification (NCBI taxonomy): domain Eukaryota; kingdom Metazoa; phylum Chordata; order Ceratodontiformes; family Protopteridae; genus Protopterus; species Protopterus annectens. Next base: position 24,099,156 of record NC_056746.1, read on the forward strand.
TATGCAAATCCATGGAGCAAGTTATCATGGAAATGATAAACAGAGGCACTGCAACCTACAGATACTGGACCAATCCCAATTTGACTTTTAGAGAAGGTCATCCCTATTTAACCTGGTAGACTTCTTTGAGAAGGTCACCAAAGCAATGGACGAGGGGAAAACAGTATATATTGCATATCTTGACCTGGCTAAGGCATGTGATACTGTACCCCTCTCAGGCATTGTTGACAGGCTCTCTAAGCTAGACATAAACCTTGCATAACTCACTGGATTGCCATCTTCCTCACAGACAGGACCCAAGAAGTCAGGATTGGTTAGACCACCTCCACCAAGAGACCAATCAGCAGTGGAGCACTCCAGGGCTCCATGCTGGGCCTGCTCCTGTTTGGCATCTACTTCTAAGAAGTCAAGGCTAATGTTAAAGGCCTCTGGATCACCAAGTTCACAGATGGACTGTAAATTGGAAGTCACCCCCCTCCCCCAGGATGCAAACATCCTTCAGGTGGGTTTAAAGCAGACAAATGACTAGTGCCAAAGCCATGGCCTAAAATGCAATGCTAAAAATGCATTATATTCCCTTAATGGATGCTGTCAATGCAAGGTTATTACTTCATCGATAAAATGCCCCTAGGAGTCGACCCAGTAGTAAAGGACTTGGAAACATGTAGAGAGCAAGCTGGCCTTTGACCAACATGTAGCTAAGATAATAGGAAAATCTTTCTATGTCGCCCAACTTGTAGATAAGAGTATGGCATCTACATCCAACTAAGTTACAGGACCACTCTAATCGGCTCTTATCAGACCTGTCATTGAATGCAGTGCACCGTCTGGCATGTATTTAACCAGACACATGCAGCAGTCGGAACACCCACAAAGGTTTATTACCAGGAGAATTCAGGCATGAATACTCTGTCTTACACTGATCACCAAAAGGCTGTCTCTGTAGTCAGTTTCGTACAGGTCACTGTGAGGAGATCTTTTTCTGGCTTACAGGGCTTCCTCAGACCCACCACTGATGGATCTGTTGCATATGCACAAAACAAACAGCACCAGAAACACTAGATCCAGGGATCTGAACTTCACTTATGACATAAGCAGAATATGCTGAAGAGACTGATAATGTGTCCCAAAGGATCCCTGCACCATGGAATGGGCTCACCATCTATGTTAAACAGAGCTCATCCCTAACCCTATTCAAGCAAAACCTTGACAGTTGGATGGGAAGTCATAAAATTACCCCCAATCTGGTCACGTGTCCCTTATGAACAGAGGCCATCAATAAAAAAGTATTATCCTAACTAACACCACCTACCTATCCTTAGCTACCTATTTACTAACATGGTCCCCCATGACAGTTGAGATAACTGGACCCAAATGATATGGGGTATGTAGACAGGCTTGTTAGGGCCCTAGTGGTTGCAAGCCTTGTTAGAACGTTTGAATCTATGCCACCAGGTTGCTTGGCATCCATTTGAAACTAGGGCTGTAGGCTGTGCCTTTAAGTAATTGTAATGTAGTCTATAAACATTTCTGTTGTTTTTTAGTATATTATTTATCCTTTTTAGAGAAATATTAATGTGCAGGCGTGCATATTATTTTAGTAATGTAAAAGATGGGCTGTTGTCCGCCATATCTATCCTTACTTGTAGGAGTATTCTGGGTTGAAACGGTGAAAGAATGTACACCAACACAGGATTTAAAAGGGTGTTACAGCCCATATAATTGTCAGTGCATTCCATGTGGAGATGTGCAGTAGCACCTAAGGGTAAGAATAAGTCTCTGATTTTGCAGCTTCTGGATGGGTATTGGCACAGATGAGGAGGAGATTGCCCAAACGTTATTTATTGTTTCAATGACTTCTCAAAGAACTCCTCTAATGGTAAGTAGCTTTACAGAGGCACACAACTGTACTGTTCCCCAATAGGGACTGTTACCCCACAACAGCAGCAAAGAACTGCTGGGTAGAGCCATACTCTTTACCACCCAGTGGACAGTGAAGACTGTGCTTTTTGGCTGGGAAGATCCTTCCCCCTTCCTTCTTGCAAACGAGGGTAGCACAGTAGTCTAATCCTCTTGGCTGATATAGTCTTCTCTCCTTTCCTGTGGTATGCAGTGAGGAAATTGGGGAGTGGGTATTAACTCCTGTTTGTGGCTTTCTAAAATGTTGAGGCAAATGATTTTCATGGATTCTGACTCCTTCCCCTGGGAATGTTGCACTTTCATGCTTCTTCAGTATCTCTTCTAGGGCTTGGCTCCCTGATGATAGGGGTGGCTTTTTAACCCCTCAGTTCCTAAAGCCTGCGTAATTTGACAACAAAGGCCAAAGCTACTTTGGAGGAGCCCCCATCCTTCTCTCTAACTTCAGGTTCATTACAATGGCTGTAGAGTTCCTTCAAATTCTTGCTCAGAAGCCAAGACCCTTTGTTTTCTATGCTAGATGTTCCTTTCCTTGTTGGGGCACCAATGCTTGGGTCTTTTAGTTTGGAGAGTAGAACAGTTTGCTTTCCAGGTGACCAAGTTCTCCTGGATGATGGGTAAGTCTCTTTCCCTCAGGAAGTCTGGGAATTGGCCTTGCAGAAGCTGGAGGAGGGGGCTTTGCTCTAAACAACTTTCAAACCCATTGTAGTGGGATACAGGATTGAGGCCCAGGCCCTTCGAAGTTTCTGTCTTGCCATGGATGGATTCTTCATTCTTCTTCCAGACAGACCCTTTGTGTTTGATATTTGATGGGGGTGTGGTTGCTTACTGGGCTTCCTATGGGTTCTTCGGTTATGGACTGGTCTTTGAGTCCTCCATTTCACAGTCTTGCAGTTATTTTGAAAGTTGTCTTCCCTAGCTGGGGTCCATAGGCACCTGTAGTGTGATTCCTTGGGAGCATGTGGCTGCCCCTCCTCATATGGAACTCTCCATCAAGAGCCCCTGGTTTCTGGGATGGGTTCTAGCCAAATTTATTCTGATGTTATTGATCTGGTGTCTGGCCTCTTGGGTCTCTCCTTGCAGTCTATGGGGAAGAAGGGTTGTGCTTGAGCTTGGCTCAGGATTCAATCCACAGAGCAGGGCTCTTAAGAGGCATGTCAGTGTACATTTTTGGTGGGTCATGACAATTCCCTCCATATCAGCTGGTCAGAGGAAGAAGTGTTAGTATATTTCTGTTCTCCTTAGTATAGAGGTTCCTAGCTGAGCCCATTTCCCTTCATTTTGTTTGGGGATGTGGCCATACCCTCTGACTCCTATGATGGACAAGGGTTTACATTCACAGTACATTAGAAGTGTCTATTTGGCCTTGGGTTAGGGGGACATCTCCTTCTCCTCCCCTTTTGGAGTTTGTGCCCTCTTCCTTTGAGTGCTTGTATTCTATTAACTTCTGATTGGGTCCTGTAGGAGGGAGCTGCAAGCTGTTAAGGGCATTTTACTGTAGTCTGAGTGGAACTGATTGTCCACATAGATAGATTGGTACCTTATTACCAGCTCATTTGGTTCCTAAAAACATCTGGATGGATTTGGATACTAATTGCAGAGTCTTGCACTGCAAGGACTAGGGCACTTTCTGCTGTTGGTCTTCATGGTGAGATCAGGGCTGAAACCTAGCTCCATCTAGTAACCGCCTGTAGGAAATCCGCTTTTCCTTCTCATTTGGAAGTCTTTCTTCAGGAGTCTTTAACTTCTTATCTGACATGCTTACTGTCTGTCATTGGGTTCTTGCCCTTTGGCATAGGAGTTCATTCAGGGGTGATACCCTGCCTGATGGCTTCACCTTCTCTGAGTATTCTAGATCAGCAGTACCACAGGGGTATGCATCTCATTCTCTCCATTGTCCTGTCCTTATTTCTCTGTAGAAAGTGGTCTGTATTTTTGGATAGGGATTTTTTTTTTTATTTAATTTCATTTTATTTTATATTTGTTAACCGGGATATTCTGATTGAGCCAAAGCCCTTTTTCAGTGGAGGCCCAGGAAGAAAAGCTCCACAGTAAATTACAAGCTAGTAAGTACAGTCACATTATATTCAAACATTATAGCTGTAATACATTATGACATATCTTTTTTACAGAGATTAATACATTTAGGCAAAGGTACAGAGAGCAGTAAAAATACAGTTTTGTGACAGAATTTAAAGATAATTATAAAAACAGTAAAAAAGCATAGATGCAGTTAAATCCTGTTAATAGAAGCGAGTAAGAGAGATGAGGAAGACTGCTGTTAGTAAGGAATATTTTATGAGAAGTAAAAATGAAGTATGGGGAACTGAGATGGGAAACTAGGATCAGAGGAGGACTGTGTAATTATTAAGTGGTCAAGATGGGAAGGGAATGTTATCTGAGGAAAGAGAAAAATGGAGGAATGGAGGAACAGAATAAGGAATGAGATGAGGCAAATGAGAGTTGATAAGGTAAGAGTTAAGGGAATAAATAAAAAGGGGAATGAGAAGGAGGGAAGAGTAGGCTAGGGTAGGATAGAATAGTGTAGGATAAGATAGGATCGAGAGGGGTAGGATATGGTAGAGAGTTCTTGGGGGGGGGGGGTTATACAGTGACATGTCCCGGTGGTGTTTAGGTAATCTTTTAGGGTTATCTTTCTCTGGGTGCTTCTCCCTCAAAGGAGCTTTGCTCTGAGCTGATTGAGTAGTTAATCCATCTTCCTACTAGGAGTGGGAAGTCTTTGGTTGCCATCACTCTTGAATGTGTTCTGGGTTCTCTTCTCTGTCTCAAGTTTTTTTTCTTCCCACTGATCCTTGCTGCAGTCTAATACACTTTGATTTCAGTAGCTGCTAATGATTTGCTTAGTCTGCTGTCCTCAGATTTGATCTTCATGGCTGTTTGGGCCTGCATTGCTCCCTTCCCAGGCAACTTTTCTGTCTATAGCTTTGGAGTTGGACCTTGAAGCTAGGAGGTCCTTATTACTTCATGCTCTCTCTGGTGCCGATGTTTCTTCCATCTTCATTAACCCTACTGCTTTTACTGGTTGTAATTCTTCATAGCTGTGTATGCTTCCCAGTGTGTTCTGTGTTTTAGATGGAACAGATCCTTCCTTAAGATATCAATTGATATACAAAATGAGCCATTTTTACTGTGTTGGGAATGACATAATCTGTCGCTATACAAGAGGGCAGTGCCCCTAAGCTTCCTTTATATTGAATTTTCTTATATAATTAGAAGATGCATACTTATGAGCATGTAGCAGTTGGGGTGCACAGTCTTCATTGTTTCCTGTTATTTGCAGGAATGTATTTGCTATTGACAAGAGCTGAACTAGGGAGTTGTTGGCAAACTTATTTATTGTAGTTGACCGTAAACCATGTTCACCACAGACGCATGTTATTCTCCAATTGTGGAAGCTTCTGGAGAAAGATCCCCAATACTGATTGGTGGAGAGTCTAAAACCAGATATTAGATCCATCAAGGAGGGTCCTTTTTATAGATCAGTCTGGTGGGATAAGACCATCATGAGTGTGGTAAGATTCATGTGCTATTTTGTCACTTCCTGTATCTGATATAAATAGGCATTACATGTGAAGTAAGAGGTTTTCCTTATTTGTGCACATATAGTTTTAGTAATTTGTTTGCCGTTTTTGTATTTGTTCATAAATTTTGCCAAGATGAAAAAATCTCCAGCTATACTCTGTCACATATCGTCTACTCCGAGGCAATCTCTGCTTAACATACAAGGCCATGGCAAACCCAGAGCTGTTGGACATGCTACACTTAAAGAAATCCCAATCCCTCAAAGCCACATGCTCCAGGGATCTAAACCTTATCATCACAATAAACAAAACATGCTGGAGGGATAGGTTCCTGACCCAGAGACTCCCCAGACTCTGGAATAGACTGCCCATACATGTCAAGCAGAGCGCCTCTTTGGCCCTCTTCAAAAGGAACATTGATGATTGTATGGGAGAAAGGAAATTCACCCCGGGGATCACGTCAGTCGCCCTGCTAGATAGGGGTCCAGGGAAGTAAATAGTGTGGGAAGAAATAGCCAGGGAATTGTTATGGCTAGGCTTGTATAGGCCCTAGGGCCGATAGCCTAGTACCAACCTATGATGATGCTTATTTAACAGTAGCACAAGGAGAACAATGATGGCCATGTGATGTGATGTCAGCAGTACACAAATAAAGTGGTCATTGAAAGTTATATGGCAGCCTAAAGTTTGTTTTTTAAGGATTTCAGCATGTAGTGCTTATTTTCCATGTTTTATTTTTACTTTCTTTTGTGCTTAATGTACTTATATTCATGAAAATAGCCATTGTTGGTGGAAGCAATCTTAAAAGTCATCTGTCTGCAAAGGCGCAGTGTTTAACAAGCACTATTTAAAAGTGGGATGAAGTAGGGTATTTTACAGTGTGCAGTCCTGAGAGTGGCAGATTTTTGTGAAATAGGATCCATTTGAAAGCTTTGCTCAGCATTCTGAGAATTTCATGCATTAGTACAGACCAGGCCTTCAGAAACAATATCTCTGTCTTTGGTGGTTAAAGCTGTTGGCCAGTAATTTCTGATTTGTGCAGCAGGCTGCCATACTGCTTTTTTTTGACAGTACAAGCCTTAATCTGTAATACAGTTTGTGTGAAGGTAGCAACATAGTAAATGTATCCAAAGTGATGTCATTTTTATCTTTTCTTATGCAGGAGTATAGTTTTATTTCATTTGTATTAATCATTGCCTCGTTTAACTCTTTGATGCTGTAAAGCTGTACATCACATTATTCTGTACAGCACAAAAACAAATGCGTCCTGCTGTCGATACCTTGTACCCTATTTTGAATTTTAACAGTTATAGTGTAATACAGGGGCACACTGAAACCTGAATGGCCACTCTGTGGCTTACAAGGTGTCTGTCTGTGCCAGTTATATAACATCTGTAATATTCATTATTGTGTTTACCATTAGCAGAATGTTACAGGAAGGAGAGTGCTGCAGAATACTTTGCATTCCTGGAATGCAAAATAAAATATACAAAAGCTTTAATTTGTGATAAGGGTAGTAAAATAACTTGAGTATCTTTCACTGACTGACAGGTTGCTGCTCTGAAGACTTACAGTAAAGTGTAATGGCTTTCTTACTCTGACTACAGCTGGTTGTGACAGTAAAGGCATTAGACATGCTGAGGAAGAGAATGAACAGCAGCAAGGGAAGAAAAACTTAGTAGCTGTTATATTTCCTGCTGTGTTCTACTGTTACTAAGTCATTGTCCGTTCTGATTACTATTCTAATGTTTTCCTTCCTTTTCTGTCTGCCTTCTCTCTTTCCTGAGCAGCATTGGGTCCTGATTCCTGCTCTATTGGTATAGAGGAGTGAGATGGTATGTTTCCTTCTTCATTATAATACACTTTTGCCTCTTTGGGCAAGGCTGTGTTGTGTATTTTGACTTGTAAATGTGCAAGGAGACCTTACTGCTAGAAAACATTGTCTGGTGTATTTTCTATCCTGTTGTTTTAGATGTAGTTGAATGAATCATATCTTACTTGTTTTGTATTACTTTAATAACTGTATTCAAAACCGTTCTAACTAAATAAGAATTGCTTTTGTTTCTTTTCATGTACTCTAGGCATAAAGGAAAACATGTAGCTCTTGAGAAAGCAGTATAGTCAGTTTGGTGGGTTAAAACCATCACTGGTTTTACTAAATCAGCCATGAGAACAAGAGGCAGACAAAGCATCTCCCTGTTTGTAGAAGCTGCAGTGTTACCATGGAACTGATTTGGTAGTACTTTGTAAGCTGCATGCACTGTTTCTTAGATATGTAAATACTGTTGTGATAGTAATTTTTTTTTTTCGAGTGGTCTCTTCCATAAGAAATGCTTCTTTTCTTTCAGGATGTTGTTGTAGAAGGAGCATTACTTAATGTGCTTGGTTATATTGTAGGATGCTAAGTAGACTTGTCTTCCCAAGTTACCCAGAGACCAACCAACCAACTAGCTGATTATAGTTTTATTGTAAAAGACATTCCAGTTATTTTCTTTCCAGTGATTTGCAACTTTTCAGCATTAGCATTGATATTCATCAGGGATATTCTAATTTTTATTAATATCGTAAAGTTCAGAGCTCTAACTTACCTAACAAAGTTGGAAGCCGTCGAACTTGAAATGTAGCATCCAGTAGCTGCTCTCCAAATTTTTGCTTCCCCAGGAATGAAAAAAAAAGTATTAACGAAGTAAAAAAAAATTGTGTTTTATTGCGCATGCTGCGTGCAACTCTAGTACAGTCATTTTATCACACCTAGCTGCATAATGACGTGGATGTTCTTCATGTTTCACTGTTGTGGTCATTACATTTGGGTTACCTGCTTGCATGTAGCCCTCATTCGGCCTGATTAACAAAGTCTTGGGTCCTGCGTCAATTGCTGTCCCTTCTTCCATGACGTCAGGTCGTCAGGGGTATAAAACATGCAGCCGATGCCATTTCATCAGTCTTTCTTGCCGTGCGGTGCCCAAAGCAGAAGCAGTTCGCAAGTGCTGGTCGGCCGACTCCTGAAATTTTCGTTTTCGAGTTTCAGAACCGAAGTCTTCAACTAAAGCTAAGTACCCCATTGGGGAAACTTTTTCTTGTTCCTTACCGATGTCAAGTAAAAGTTAATAATTGCATTACTTGTGGAAAGCAAATACCTCATAAAGATTTTCATTTGTGCTGTATTCCTTGCCTAGGCCCTGACCACGACATACCTTGCTGTCGGTTTTGTGCTTTATTTAATCAGTACACTATACGTCGTCAGTATATTTTCGCCTCTAAATATTTCGGTTCTCGGTTTAATTATTCAGAAATGTCGTCGGTTAGCCATCCAACTACCAGGATTCCGAAGAAACGCAAAGATAAAGACAGAGACAGGCCAATGAGGTCCAAAACTGCAAATGACGCTTCTCCTAAGCCAGTCGCCAGTTCGCCGGTACTCAGTGAGGCGCTTTTGCAGCCCCTGATACCCGCTACTTCTGATTCGCATGTCTCTACTGAGACCCATTCGGAGTATGCCGCGAGATGCTTCAACTATGGAACCCGCGGATGTCTCTACCTTGGATGGGTCCGGAGCCGCTGTGCAGGTACCGGCTTCTGAGGGTGTATTCAGGCCTATGGACTTGCATATTAAACCGACGCCTCCTTCTGCACTTAGACCTAAATCTCGAACCATGGCTAAAAAAACTACGCCCAGGCCACGTGCTCAGGCCTCTATGCCTAAACAACAAATGATAAGAATGGCTGAAGATTTAATAACGCTAATCAGGGGTAGCCAACCCCCCCCCTTTCTATGACACCTAGGACTGAAGTTGTTTATGAATCTTCTGACCAGGATTCTGTTTTTTCTGATTTTTCTGATTATCTGGATTTGCCCTTATCTACTTATGAGGATTCTAATGCAGAGGACTCCATTCCCTCTGCTTCCCCAACAGAGGATTTTTCTTTTGGGGAAACCTTGCATACTCTAAGGGAGCATTTCCACTGGGAAAGCCAGGATTTTTCTGATTCAAAAAAGAAGCTTAGGGATTTCTTACTCCTACCTCAGCATAGGCCTTTAGCTATTCCTCCTGTACTAGACATTGTTGATGATGCTTTTTCGGAATCTAGTTTGGCCCCTGATTCCTTGCCTCCTGCTTCCAGAAAACCTGACAGGTACTACAGGGTCCCTGAGTCGCACAAGTTCCTTTTTAAAATTCCTATTGCAGATGCAGAGACTATTTCACAGGGGCCCAAGGACATTAAGGCTTCTACTGCTAAAAATCCTACCCTTTCTGATAGAGACTCCAGTGCGCTGGATAGATGCGGTAAGTAGGTTTACACTTCTGCAACCTTGGCCATTAGGGCTTTAAACTGCCAGTTTCATATGTTAAAGTATCAGCAACATGTTATTGGATTGCTTAAACAGAAAATTATGTTGATTCCTGACTCTGTGAAAATTAAGAATTACAGGATTTAATGCTTTCTGCTGAACAAGTTGGAAAACATACTTTGCAGTGTGGTTTTAATTCATTAGAGGCCTCTTGCAGGGCTGCTGTTACTGGGTCTGTGCTCAGAAGGCATGCTTGGCTAAAGGAGCAATCCTTGCCTGATCATGTTAAAGCTAAATTGTTGGATGTTCCCTTAAATCAGGACCGCGTGTTTGGCAACAAGGCTGAGGAAGTTCTTAAAAAGATGGAAGATAAAGCTAAATCTATGCAAACTGCTAAAAATTTCTTACAAGTTCAGCCTCCTAGATTTAGTAGGCACTGGCCCTCTAAGATTTGATCCTTTCCAGCCCCTTCCAGGTCGTCTCAAGCCAAACCCAGGCACAGCAAAAGCCCCAGGTTTCAGTAACGGGACACGCAGGACTAAGCAGTGGGGGGGGCCTCCACTTCCAAATCTGGGAGTAATAAGACTCCCCCCTATGGTAAACTGTCTCAATGACTTCTGTTTAAAATTTCCAAGCACTTATCACCTGACTGCCCCTTTGGGGGGAAAGATTGCTCTTCATGCAAAGAACTGGGAACTCATTACCCAGGACAAATGGGTTTTAAATATAGTGTCCCAGGGATACAGATTTCACTTCTACACATTGCCAACACCAAACGGGTGGCCGGACCTACCCCCAAATCAGTGGGCAGAGGCCCAAAAACAAGTACCTTCTCTCTTAAGCATGGGGGCTATTCAACTGGTACTGGAAAAGGAACAAGGTCTCTACTCGAGACTTTTCCTGGTACCCAGAAAAGACAATTCATGGCGTCCTATCCTGGACCTGTCTACTCTAAGCACCTTTTTGGAAATTCCAAAATTCAAGATGCTGACTCTTCACCAATTACTTCCTTTGCTAGGCAAAGATGCCTGGTTGGCAACATTAGATTTAAAAGAAGCATACCTGCACATCCCAATCAGGGAATCTTGCAGAAGATACCTACGCTTCAAAGCAGGTTACACGCACTGTCAGTTCTCTGCACTGCCCTTTGGCTTCTCCAGTTATTCCATTTTGCAGGCAAAGAAATATTCAAATGTACCCATACCTGGACGATTGTCTAATTCAGGCATTAAGCCAGGACATACTTTTGAATCATCTGGCCTTTGTACAAAGGGTTCTAACTTGTCTGGGGTACACCAGAAATGAAAAGAAAGCACACCTAGTACCCTGTCAACAAATTATTTTCCTGGGAGCAAACTTGAATACAACTTCCCAGATGGCTTACCTCATGCCAGAGAAACAAATTCATTTGACAACCTACTTCAAACAAGTGGCCACAAAACCCTGCTATCTGCAAGACAAATACTGCAAGCCTTGGGGTTCATGGCCTACTGCATTCTTCTACTTCCATATTCAAGACTGCATATGAGGAAACTACAGTGGTATCTAAAAAGCCTATGGTGTCAACATTCTCAGGATCTAGAACCAATGATTCCTTTCATACCTTACCTACGCCTAGAATTCCTTTGGTGGGCAGAGGCCTGCCGCCAAATCAAGGGGACTACCTTTCATACCACCCTCTGCCACCCAAACCCTAACAGATGCATCAGACTATGCATGGGGTCTCACCTGGCAGGGAAGTGCATTCTGGGCAAATGGAACCCAAGTCAAATGCACCTGCATATCAATCAAAAAGAAGTGTTAGCTGTACAGAATGCTGTGACAGCCTTCAAGGACCACATTCTTCCAGGACAACTTATGGTAAAGACGGACACCACCACTGTTATGTGGTACGTAAACAAGTAGGGGAGTACACATTCTTACCCCCTCTGCAGACTAGACATGGCATTGTGGAACACAGCCTTGAGCTACCAAGTGCATCTACAAGCTCATTTCCTGCCAGGAAAATTAAATACACTGGCAGATGGACTAAGCAGAAACCTCATGGACCCACATGAGTGGAAACTGGAACCAAGGATTCTCAACATGTTGACAAGCAAATGGGGGAGCCCAGATATAGACCTCTTTGTCCCTCCCCAGAACTACCAGTTGGACAAATTTTGCACAAGGACTCCCCAGAAGCAAGCCTGGAAAGTGGATGCTCTGTTCTTCAGCTGGAAAAACCTATCAGTCTATGCCTTCCCCCCTCTGCCTCTGCTTTCCAAAGTACTACTAAAAATCAAACAGGACAAACCAAGGATGATTTTTGATTGCTGCAGACTGGCCACGCCAACACTGGTAGCCCCTACTACGCAGTGTGTCATGGTTATGGCACCTGCCTCAGACTCCTTCCCTGTTGTCTCAGAAGGAGAATCAGATTATGCACCCTCAGCTTCTAACACTGAACCTTGCAGCCTGGCTAATTACATAATCTCTCCTCTACCATTCCTCAGTAAACCTGTGATGGATATCATTTTAGAGGCAAGGAGGCCTAGTACTAGAAAAGCTTATGCTGAAAAATGGAAAAGATTCTGTGCCTGGAACCAGTCTCAAGGGTTGAGCACAGCAGCGCCCAATTTACCTCAGATTTTACAATACTTAACTGAGATGCATCACAATGGTCTGTCTTTTTTCTCCATTAAAATCCATGCCTCAGCCATTTCAGCTCATTATAACACAGAACCTCCCATCTTCTCTCATCCACTGCTCAAGCAGTTCCTCAGAGGGGCCAAAAATTTGAGACCACCCAGGAGAGCTCCAACCCCAGCCTGGGACCATAACTTTGTTTTGGAGAAACTCACTCTACCTCCTTTCAAGCCAGCTGCTACTGCAGAATTAAATTTTTTTCTTGGAAAACAGCTTTCATGTTAGCAATCACTTCAGCTAGAAGGGTATCTGAATTACAGGCCCCTAAGGCAGTGGAGCCTTTCATCGTCTTTCATGCGGACAGGGTGTCCCTCAGAACCAATCCATCCTTCATGCCCAAGGTGGTATCCAGTGTGGCTCTTAATCAGTCTATTCACTTGCCAACCTTCTTTCCCAATCCACAGAACAAAGGGGAATGGATACTGCATTCCTTAGATGTGCACAGGCATCTTAGATTCTACTTGGACAGGACTAAACCTCAAAGGAAATCTGAACTACTGCTGGTGGCATTTGCTGCAGGGGTGGAGGGGAAGGCTATTTCAAAGCAAACCATTTCTAAATGGATAGGTCATTGAATTCATTTCTGCTATAAGCACCATGGAAAACCTATCCCCCAGGGGATCAGACCTCACTCCACCAGGGCTGCATCTACCTCTACAGCCTTTCTCAGAGGCATCCCTACCAGGGACATCCTAGAAGCTGCTACCTGGAGTTCTGTGCATACTTTCACCAAGCATTATCATTTGCCAATTTCCTCTAAATTCAGAGCTGGCTTTGCCACTGCAGTCTTGCAGGGCCTTATAGCTGGTCCTAATGCTATCGGAATTCCTCTTCCCAACCATAGCTTTGGGAATCTACCCAAATGTAATGACTGCAACAGTGAAACACGAAGAACGTAGTACAGTTGTGTACACTTACCATAAATGTAGATGTTCGAGTGTATTCACTGTTGCAGTCCTGGTTACCCTCCATCCAGCCCCCTAACTCCTTTTGGCTATACCCCTACTTTCCTTTGCTATGCTTAAAAGCCTTTTTGGTGCATTTGCTTTTTTGTTGGAGGTATATCATTGTACTTTTATATTTAATTGCTCCCCATTAGGGGGGCACCTGACATCTGGGGCAAGAAAAACTGATGTAATGGCGTCGGCTGCATGTTTTATACCCCTGACGACCTGACGTCCTGGAAGAAGGGACTGCAACCGATGCAGGACCAAAGACTTTGTTAAACAGGCTGACTGAGGGTAACCTGCAAGCAGATAACCCAAATGTAATGACTGCAACAGTGAATACACTCAAACATCTACATTTATGGTAAGTGTACACAACTGTACTTTCTATGGACAGCTGCAGTCAGAAGTAACCCAACAGTGCAGGACAGCACAATACAGAAAAAAAGAAAAGTCACAAGATGAGATTCCTGTTGTTGGAGTGCCTGTTCTGTGACATTGTGGTCTACTTCTGTTAGAGTCCATTGTTTTCTGTTAGTGTTACAGGCAGTGGACAGAAACAAAGACCAGAAGACTTCTGCTCCCCATACATCAGCACTTTGTTCTTCACAGGTGGGAGAGACATAACCATGAAGGTAACTGAATGACTTTTACAAAAGTCATATTTGCACAGGAAATGATTGTTTTCTTTGAAAATAGGAAGAAAACCAGCATAGCACACCAATGATTCTTGCTTTAAGGCAAGAACGAAATGCAGAGGTAGCATTCTTTTTCATCCATTTGAACAGGATATTTAATCATGAGTTTTCTATTAATTGTATTGCTGCCATCTCCTGTAATGTCCATGCACTAAGCTGATAGCACCTACTAACCAGTACTGTCTTTATCATCTCTGTTTGGGGCCTAGTTAAGATACTGACATTTTCACATTTGCTTCGAGTTCACCAACAGTAATTGCTATAAACATTGTAAAGGTCTAAGGGAATTTTTCTTCTTAAGAAGCAGTGAAGATGGAGGAAAAATGTTCTGATTCCTCCAGGCTTTATTTCTTTTTCGTTTTGAAGAAATACTTCAGAAACATATGTAAGCAGTCCCATGCTGCTTATAAGTACAATGAAAGGATGAACAAAATTCCCTTTCTTTACTTTAGTCTGCCTTGTGGGCATTGCCCCATTTATCCACCTACTCAGTCATTGCAGGTTATATGAGAGCCAAACTGAAATTAAATTTATGGAGCCTTACTTCACTGCTGAAGTCTTTTAGCTCTGAGGGCCACTCAGTCTTCCTTTTCACCAGGTGTCAGATATTTTTTACAGCTCTGACATCCTCACGTACCTCTTTCTAGCACAGTAGATGTAATTAATACTACAGTTTATTGTGTAGGTGCTGGCACTCTGCTTATGCCCAGCAGCTGTTTTGTTTTGCAGTAGCCGTCTTCAGTATAGTGTGACCTGGACGCACACTTTACAGCCTGTACTCAGCCAGAGATTGCGTGGCTTATATGGATTATTACCCCTGGTAGTGCATACAAGAATTCCTACCCAGTCCAGTTAGTCTTATTATTAACATCATTAGTTATACAATTAGTCAGGTATTGTATGATAGTATTGTCACTCATATTTGTCTTGCCTTGGCCTCGCTTGCACATACACTTTTCATGGATGGGAACCTCTTCTGATTCAGGCTGCTTTGTAGCCCAAGTTGGCAGCTGTTTTGAGTAGGAGCTAGCTGGGTAGTTCTCATTACTGATGTTAAGTTTACTAGAAGTCAGTTTCCCAGGTGTCAGATAACGTAAGGTTTTCCCTTGGTGCTTTTCTGGCCTTTCCCTTTTCCCGTGTTGCATTAGGATGTAGCCTGCAGTAATGATTTCACTGTTGTCAACACCTGCATCACAGTGGTGCTAGGGTACCAGTTCAGAACAGCATCTGCTCAGCTGATTCTCCTTTCTGGTCCCTGTATCTTAGGGCCGCTACATACTTCTTGGCAGGAGCTCTATTTAGTAAAAGTATGGACGAGAGAGCTGAATTCAGGACTTTGACTGGTGCCTCCTTCTCTAAAGTGGAAGCATTTTCTAATAACTTGGAAAAAACAACCCTCCTTGTGCGATTCAGGAAAAACATAAGAGACTTCTCATTCATGCAGACAGATATCTCAAGTTGTGGATAATGACAGTGATGTGCGTCACTTGAACAGTGGACAGTAGGTTGAAAGATGTCCCAAGGACCATGCACAGAAATGCAGTCCATCCCTACTGTGCAGACTGGTCATTCAGATGTAGCATCTGGCATTGTAGCTTGATCATCATCTTCAAGCAGTTTACTTCCCCACTTTGCAGGATAAACTGCCTGAGCATATTCTTTGGCAAACTGTGATTTAAAGTTGGACAAGAGCATATTCCTGGGCATCATATAGAAATGGGACACGCATCAGCTCTGTTTTACCTATAAGGGCACCAGTCATTTAAGCAGATTGAGTTCATGGATAATCTGCAAGGGGACTTAGATAGTGAATGCCTTTGTCAGGCCTAGAAAATGTAGGACTTCTGTACACCCCCCCCCCCCCCCCAGTCCCTCAAGTGATATGTAAAGCCAAGAAGAACTAGGGAAGGCTCATCATAGGCATATAGGTTATACAAGGTTATTAGACCAAAGGCCATGTGCATCTTGCCAATAGCCACCCTCGGGGTCTGCCATCCCTTTCAAGGAGAGTAAGGTTAGTAAGTCCCGCTGTAAATTTAAGTGCACCCATCCAGTTGTCGAAGCTACATTTAAAGACAACAAGGAACTGGATCATAAGATGTACATCGTGATTACATCGTGATAGTGCTTCACTGACTAAGGGAGAGGTAGTTTTCTCAACTAGTGTAAATGAGCAGAGACCATGCCTGGCCTTGTCCGAAAGCTACACCATCTTGACCTAACAGGCGAGTCTGTGGGCAAGCCAAGCCTAGTGAGTCTTAATATTAATGTGAATTAATGTTTTCAGCCTGGAGTACCAAAGGCATTTGCTGTCACATGAGGTGGTGTGCATACTGCAAGACGTTAGATAAACAAACCAGTTGCACTGATGAAATGGAAAAGGTTTTCTGTCTGGTGCACCAGGAGATGTCCCGACTTGTCTTGTAGTACCTCTCAGAACTGTTTGCACAAGGTTTAGCTTGTGCTACTTAAGGTCCACAGGTCCAGTTGTCATTTGTGTCTCTTCCTGCCAGCTTATAGATCCCCCTTGCTCTTCATCACAATCTTCAAGCTTTCTGTCTAAGAAATCTTCCGTAAGTAGATGATCACTGCTGTAATCGGAGCTCCCATCCACCTTATCCAACCACCATATTTATTTTTTTGGCTTTTCTTCCTATGCCAGAGGCGTAGCATAGATGTAGTTGGGTCTGTGTTCAGTCATCGAATGCAAAAATTGTCGAATGGCATTACATCGGGGAAAGGGCAAATTTCCTGGTCCCTGCCATAATGCGATGTTAATCGAATGGCTGGATGACAGCATGTTTGAAAAGACATGCCGTTCATTGCTTTTTCTTTCAATGACTGAACTTCAACTCAATGTAGTTATGCCATTGTGTGTAGTTTTGGATATTTTATGTGTATGTTATTGCACGCAGGAATTTTTGATAACAGCTAACAGTTGATTTTTCAGGTGAACTGTTGGTGGTGTTATTTTTTAAACCTTTATTAAATTTTCACTTAGGATGTAGACACACATACATTAGCATAAAAGAAAACAAACCATATTAAGATTTTTCATTTGAATTCATTATGTACATGCATTCTCATTTTTAAACAGTTATGTGTCTCTCCAACATTACATAAATAGCGCAATCCCTGCCTTCCATTAAACCTTACTTCTCCTGAACATCATTCTCCAGACAATTCCCTTTTCTAAAGAAACCCCCTCTAGTTTTTTTTATCACCTTTACAATATTCAGGACTTTAGTAGCAGTTGGTTTAGATTTTGATTTCCATTTTCTAGTAATTAATTTTTGGCAGCCAGTCATGTCCTAGGTCAAAGGAATAATTTCCCTAGTTACAACCATTTGTTCCCCCAACATTTCTATAGGGAATTTTTAAAATCTGCCAGTTGTTGCACTCCCAAAACTCATGTTCCCAATTACCTCACACCTCTGGCATTTGCTGTCCGTCTGAGGAAAAATTCTCTGAAGTCTGCTTGGCTATAAAAATACCTACGCAAACACTTCCGAGCAAAAATCTTAAGCCACCTGGACTTTGTTGTGTACTTGAGAGCCATAGAGATGTTGCCCTGTCGTTCCTTTGTAAGTTTTCTGTCCAGTCTATCTTCCAAGTTTTTTCTAACTCCTGATAGAGTCTTATAATTATCTTGCAGTATTTTATATGCCACACTAATTATCCTTTTTTAAGCAGCAGTTTCTATTCTAGATTTGACTAAAAGCCCTACCAGAGGTGGTCTTACTGAACACTCTCCTTTCTCTTTGTGCTCTGACATCAGTCTCTGGAAGAGAAGGCAGTCTCTCTGAGCTCTAGTGAGCGATGGCGATCTAGCATAAATTCTTGGACCACCTGGATGTGTTTCCCAAGTATTCCAGACAAACTTTTGTGAGGCTTCTTGCTCCAAAAGGAACAGAAAATAATGCAGGTGTTTTCACTTTATGGAAGGGATGTGTACTTACTTGTTCAGCATTATTGAGGAGACCAGCTGCACTCCAAGGATGTCAAAATGCTGCTGAAGTAAGGCTGAAATAACTGGCATATGCTTGTGACTAATCTTTTGTATTTGGAGTGTTAACTGCAGCAGTGATCTTATTTGAGCATCTGTAGATGTTCTTCTTTAGATCAGTATTGCATTATCCACTGCAATATGGAGTGCATCCTGTGAGTGCTGCTTCCTTGTGCACTTTAGTTCTACCCTTAGCAAAAGAAGGCATCCTAGTATAAGAGGGACATAGGAACTTGTCAAAATTTAGACCTTTCTTGCTGTTAGTACAGTCATTCAGACTTTTGTCAGCTTTGCAGCTTGTGGTACTGGCATTTGGATTCAGCTTCTTGTTGATAAGTATCCCATTACAGACCCCTCCTCCTTGTCTAATTCCTTATAAGTCTTTTTATATCTGTCAGAAATGGCAAGTGTGCTTGTGGAGGGCAGATCTCATATAAGGATTTTCATTCCAGCTGGATTTTATCTAGGTAAAGAACACTACATTAGGTTGTGACCTGCTTGGCTTTTTTTCACTACAAAAACAGTCATGAATAGGCTTAATTCCCTCCCCAAGTGTTTTGCAAAACTAGGTGTCTGAGGGACTTGATGCATGCAGCCATGTGGACTGATTCCTCAGCAGCAGACCCCCTCCAAACCCAGGGAAAAACTAAGCAGGCATGAGAAGTGAGTGGCAGAAGACTGATGACTCCTCTGAGGCACTTACGCGGCTCTTGGAATGTCAGTCTACTTTTCCTGATCTCTGTAGGCTGTCCCCTTTAGAGGTAGCTGCGGCCCGGGACACACTCACATCCCAACAAACCATTTGTCCCACGGAGTCTGCTGGGAACGGCATATTACCTTGTCTAAGGGTGAAGGAGGCATACGTTGGGTATTGATGAGGGACAGCTTGTCACTAATAGAAATTCGGCCTTCGGCCTCAACCCCAAAGGCCATACACCTCGACACTCCAGTAAGCGCACTAAGAAGATTAAAGGCTTGTCTAATCATCCATCCCCCTGTTCTCAAAAAAAAAAAAAAGAACTAAGGAAGATTGGTTTAATTTTGCACAATGTTTATTCAAGGCTATACCATTCTTTCAGCCCTCTTTCCTTTCAGTTAAAAGGAAGAGAGTTCCCTCTTCATCTGGGGAAGAAATTCTTAGTCTAATCAGAAACAATTAAGTTATGTTTTACAGCCCCCCCCCAGTCTGAGAATACTCTTTCCTGAGGATATCTCTGTTGGAGTTACCGTTTCAAAAATTATGGATTTATTCAAATGGGAAGGGAAAGAGATGTCTGAATCTCAAGAGGCACTATGAGATATTCCTCATATTGATCATTGCTGCAGTAGCCTTAGCTGCATGGGTTATAACCTGCATAGGATATAACAGCTGGCCAGCTTCCAAAGTTTCAGGACACCTTCCTTGCTCTAAAATTGTCAGTCATCTTGCACTGAGCTGACTAAAATAACAGGTCTGAGTGCCAAGCCTTATTTTAAAGCTAGGAGTTTGTGTTTTAATGGACTGTCACTAGACTGTATTGTACTTCTAAATTATGGTGCTTTTTTCCCTTGTCAGTTTAAAAATTGTTTAAAGTGCTAGAGCATAATTTTTCTGTGGAGAAAGTGCGCTTATATTTTTTAGGGTCTGGCAAAGTGTTTAAAGTGCTTTTTACTGTGCTTTTATATGGGGGGAAAAAACTTTTTTCAAGACTTTTTTTTTTTTTTTTTTTTACTGGCTTTTGGTGCTTGTTTTCCCTCTGAAAGAGGCATCATTTTTGGCTTGACCATGGTGCAAGCTGTCAGTCCCGTGGTTGACCCTTTTACCAGCCACAAAAAGAAAAGCAAACAGCCTTTGCCGCCACAGCAGACTAGCAACTTGCCTCAGCCGCTCATTGGTGAATCTTTTTATGGTCGTGTCCTGTGAGGCTGTTTGGAGTCCCCTCACTGAGTGAGGCAGAGCTGTTCTTGTCATTCCCAGGAGAGGAAATAGGAAGGCTTCCCTGTTTTGTCAGAATGTTGTGCTCATTCCTGGGGAAGTTGTGGCTGCCATTAATAATGCTGTTGGCTCCATTTGCCCTGTCAGAAAGAAACCAAAAACTAAACATATACTACTCCACCTCAAATTTCATTTGACAGGAGTAATTGTGTCTCATTCAGGGTTTACTTCAAGCTACTGATCAATCTTATAAAGTAGTTTCTGGTAAAAGGAAGAGGAATATATCTTTTCTTGAATCTGGACTGGAACAGGAAGAGACAGAATACAAGGTTTTCTCCACATATTTCTTATTCAAACTCATAGGTGAGCTTAGTTTTTGATTCTCCCTTTGGGGAGTTCTCTTCCTCTGAGACTGTTTCCAGAATGTGCCACTGTTTTCAGTGGGAGAACACTAAGGTTTCTCAGTCCCTCAAAAATACAGTAAGCCAGTACAGAAGGAATTTCCAGAACCTTCACCCATTCCTCCAGTTCTGTGAGCTATGGAGGATGTGTGTTATTGCCTGCAATTTTCCTTATAGTCAGCAAGTTGCCACTAAAAAGTCAAATAGAATCTGTAAAGTTCTGCACTTAAATTTTTATACACTCATCCCAAACCTGACCCAGCTGTTATAGCTGTAGTTAAACCTAAACATTTAGTTTCAATGCTACTTTTTCTAAGGATGGGAAGGTTATTGGTGTGTGTGTTTCACCAACTTTGGTTTTCAGAATTTTGAATTATCAGGCTCTTATGTTAGTTTGTTATTACTAATTGTGAAAGTATGAGGAATGTTTTATCTGCATTTCTTTCTTGTGAGGAAAAATTGGCTTTAAATAATTTAGTTTAGAGTAGTACAAGTCACTACTCGTTGTTTACAGTGTGCCCATGACTCATTTTATAGTTCTTCCAGGGCTGTGGTCACTGGTACTGTTTTGAGGTTTGCTTGGCTGCATTCTCAGAACCTCCCAGATGATGGTAAAAATGACATTTTAAATACTGCTTTGGACAGAGATTTAGTTTTTGCCCCCTCTGCTGCAGTGGTGATCAGAAATTATGCTGAAAGGAGCAAGTTGGTACAGGGAATCTCGAAGATTTGTTCAGCCCTGTATTTCCAAGTTTTCTAAGGGATTCTGTAACTCCTTGTCCAATTTTTGCAATAACAAAAAATTAAATAAACAGAATTCAATAAACATATGTTTAAGAAAAAATGGCAAGGGAGTTCCTAAAAGAATTCTTGAACTTCCCAAAAACCAAGGACAGTCCAACAAGTCAGAATACCTGTTTAAGGGACCCTGCCCCAGAAAGTCTGAAGCTCCACTTTTCTCTTTGGCAACAGATGTTTTCAGACAGCTGGATTCTGAAGATCATTCATCAAGGTTACAGATGGCAATGGGAGAAAATTCCTCCTTTCCAGGGGGTAAATTCCTCATCCACTAGGCCAGGCTGTTATTTCTGTGTGTCATTCATCACATGCTGTCCCAGGATCTGATGGAACCAATTCCTCCTTCCCAGGTGGGGGAGGATGTTTTAAGTGCCAAAGCAAAAAAATTGCTAGAAGGCCAGTAATGGTGCTTTCTTGTCTACAGCTGTTTGTGATAGTGCCCAAATTCAAAATTATGTCACTTTACAACCTGCTACATCTTCATCCTCATTCAGGTTTCTTGGTAACATTAGATTTAAAAGATGCTTATGATATCTCTTTTCATTCAGACTTCAGGGGCTTCTTAAGGTTTTCGTGTGTCTGGATCCCATTATCAGTTCCCTGCCTTATGCTTTGGGCTATCCAGTGCTCTAAGGGTATCCACAAAGACTCTAGCTGCAGTTATAGCTAATTGTAGGCTACAGGATAGCCACATTTTTCTGTATTTAGATGGCTTGCTTATTCTTGCAGAGTCTTTTTGTAAGTGTCAGGAATCTCTCACTTGGGTGAGAATACTGTTACACAAGCTGGGTTGCTGAGCGAGCATTCAAAAGTCTTGTTTGACTCCTCCACCTTAGGGAGGATTGTGTTCTTATGGTGTCAGCTAGTCACCTCAGTTCAAAGAGCTTTTCTTCCTCTGGAAAAAGTAGTTCTATATCTAGATCTTCTGTGGTTTTCCACTCGGACTTTGGTCACTGCGAGGGAATATCTCAGGACTTTGTCTCATGGAATCTATGATTCTTATGATACCCTTGGCAAGACTCCACATGAGAAGTATACATTGATGTCTGAAGTGTCTTTGACCCCATCATCAACATCCTTTGCCTTTTCAAACTCCAGTGCTGCGGTTTGTCTGAAGAGAAATCACTTGGTGAAAACAGCAAATATACTTAAATCCAGGTCTTCCCTTCCAAAACAGTCGCCACAGACACTTCAGACTTTGCTTTGATAGCAGTTTCAGGAGAGATAAAAGTGCAAGGTGTGTGTGGGAACAGACAGTCGAAAGACGGCAGCTAAGTAAAGGCCATTGCACACAACAAAGGAGCAAAATGTATAAAATAAAAATGTTGCGAACATCATGGCTACCACAAACATTGTTAATACAAATCACTGTTTAAAATACGCATGCAGGATGCGATAAAATATAATAACAATAGGTAAGCATTTTCAGAGTAAAACACAGCTTCCTTGGACCATTAATAAACATCACAAGAAATGAACCAGATGTTTATCGTGTTATCCTGCTGCAGTCATCACACTTGAGTTATCCTGCCGTCAGGCGGTCCCGCAGTCGGCCCGAATTCCAAAGTCTTGGTCCGGCGTTGGTTGCTGTTGCTTCTTCCCTGACGTCAGTGCGCCAGGGGTATATCAGAGGCATCCGACGCCATTTTCTTCAGTCTTTCTTGCCGTGTGGTGCCTGAAGCAGAAGCAGTTCACAAGTGTCGGTCGGCCGACACCTGAGATTTTCGAATCGAGTTTCAATCCAAAGTCTTCAAAGCTAAGTACCCCATTGGGGAACCTTTTCTTGCCTCAGTCCGATGTCAGAAAAAGTTAACAATTGCATTTCTTGTGGGAAGCAAATACCTCATAAGGACTTTCATTCTTTTTGTATACCTTGCCTAGGCCCAGACCACAACGTCACTGGTTGTCGGTTTTGTGCTAGGTTCAATAAGCGAACTATTAAGCGACGCTTTGATTTTGCACGACACTACTTCGGTAGGAAATGTAATTACACTATGCCATCGGAGCAACCGACTACCGGCGTGCATAAAAAACACAAAGATAAAGAATGGCAGCCTAGATCCAAGCCAGATTCTGAGCCCTCGGCTGGGCCGGTCGCCGGTTCTCCGGTTTTCAGTGAGGCGCCTCCGCAGCCCCTGGCTACCGCTGAATTGGATCCCCAGACCGCGTTGGATTCTTCAGCAGAGAGTTCTAGGCTGATGCAGCCATTTTCTTTAGGCCCTGCCGACGACATTGTAGTAGGAGAAGCCGGTGCTGTAGAAACACCTTTGGTTTCTGAAGGTGTCTTCAGACCGACTACTCTCACCATAAAATCTTATGCTAAGCTTAAGACTCCTCTAAAACCAAAAAAGACTACTCTTCAGTCTCCAGGTCAAGGCCCTATGCCTAAGAAACAGATGCTTAAAATGGCTGAAGATTTAATTTCTTTGATCAGGGGTTCCCAACCCTCCCTGACAAAAGGCCTAGACAAGAGGAGGATTATGCCTCCTCTGATCAAGTGTCTGTTTCCTCAGGCTCCTCTGAGGAACAGGATTACTCCTTTCCCCCTTATGAAGATTCTGATGCTGAAGACTCCATTCCCTCAGCTTCTCCCCCTGAAGATTA
This sequence comes from Protopterus annectens, assembly GCF_019279795.1. Lineage (NCBI taxonomy): Eukaryota > Metazoa > Chordata > Ceratodontiformes > Protopteridae > Protopterus > Protopterus annectens. The sequence continues at coordinate 24,122,960 of NC_056746.1, forward strand.
TTCCTTTGGGGAAACCTTACATACCATGAGGGAACATTTCCACTGGGAAGGTCAGGACTACTCCAACTCAAAGAAAAGGCTCCAAGAGTTTCTTTTACTCCCCCAGCACAGACCCCTTGCTATCCCCCCAGTTTTAGACATTGTGGATGATGTTTTCTTAGAATCTAGTCTAAATCCAGATTCTCTGCCTCCTGCTCCAGCCAAACCAGATAGATACTATAGAGTGCCTGACTCCCACAAATTCTTATACAAAGCCCTGTTGCTGATCCAGAGACAATCTCCCAGGGTCCCAAGGGGGCTAAGGCTTCTATGGCTAAAAATCCTGTACCTTCTGAAAGGGACTCCAGAGCACTAGATAGGTGGGGGAAGAAGGTTTACACCTCAGCTACTCTAGCTATGAGAGCACTAAATTGTCAATTTCACATGCTTAAATACCAGCAATTCCTAATGTCTCAAATAAAACAAAAGATGGGCACGCACCCTCAACAGTCTGAATTCAAGGAAATGCAGGATCTGTTTCATGCAGCTGAACAGGTGGGCAAACATACTTTACAATGTGGTTTGGATGCCTTGGAAGCTTCCTCTAGAGCAGCTGTTACTGGGTCTGTTATACGTAGGCATGCTTGGTTAAAGGAACAATCTCTGCCTGATCATGTTAAAGCAAAGTTACTAGATGCACCCTTACAGCAGGATGTCTTATTTGGGGTTAAAGCAGAGGAGGTTTTAAAGAAAATGGAGGATAAGACAAAATCTATGCAGACAGTCAAACATTTCTTACAAGTATAGCCCCCACGCTTCAGAAGAAATTGGCCAACAAAAAATTGTTCCTTTCCAGCTTCTGACAGACCACAGAGGGGTAAATACAGGCGCCCGAGGGGCAGAGGACAAGCACAAATCCCGTACAAACCTCACTAATGGGGCACTGCAACACAGAAGGGAGGAGGAGACAGGCCACAAACTACTAGAAGACAAACACAGTGACTTATACCTCAAACTGCCAAGCAAAACTCTCTTGGCATCTCCCTTGGGAGGAAAATTAGCACTTTTTGCAGACAACTGGTGCATCGTCACAAAGGACAAATGGGTCCTAGACATTATCTCACAAGGATACAGATTCCATTTCCACACCTTGCCAAGGATAAAAGGAATGCCAAACCTGCCACAGAATCAGTGGGCAGAGGCACAAAAACAAATTACAGCTCTCATGGACATGAGAGCCATTCAACTGGTACCTACATAGGAGCAAGGCCAAGGATTTTACTCAAGGCTCTTTCTAGTCCCCAGAAAGGACAATGTTTGGACACCCATTCTGGACTTTTCAATTTTAAACACCTTCTTGCAAGTACCCAAATTCAAGATGCTAACACTACAGCAGCTTCTTCCCATGTTGGGCAAGAAAGCTTGGCTAGTAACGTTGGACCTCAAGGAGGCATACCTGCATGTCCCTATCAGACAAAATTGCAGAAGATGCCTCCGTTTCATTGCAGGTTCAACCCATTACTAATTCTCTGCACTGCCCTTTGGCTTATCTACTGCACCCAGGGTCTTCACAAAATGCCTGGCACCAGTAATTGCATACTGCAGACAAAGAGGAATTCAAATATACCCATACCTGGACGACTGCCTCATCCAAGCAGAAAGCAAGGACATTCTCTTACAACACCTGGCTTTTGTAAAACATCTTCTAAGTTGCCTAGGGTACACAGTAAACGAAAAGAAATCAAAACTAGTGCCCTCACAAAATATGACATTCCTGGGTGCCAGCTTGAATACAACGGCCCAGATGGCTTATCTGACGCCAGACAAACAACTACAATTAACTCAATACTGCAGAGCAATGGCAACAAAGACCCAACTCCCTGCAAGAAAAATTCTGCAGGCCTTGGGCTTCATGGCATCTTGCATACTACTAATACCATTTGCAAAACTGCATATGAGGAAATTACAATGGTACCTAAAAAGTGTATGGACTCAACACAGCCACAGCTTGGAAACAATGATACCTCTCATTCCCTGCCTTCAACAGGAGTTCCTATGGTGGTCACAGGCATGTCACCTCAACAAGGGTCAGCCTTTCACCTTACCCCCAGCCAGGCAAACTATGACAACAGATGCATCGGACTATGCCTGGGGGGCACACATGGCAGGACGGTGCATTCAAGGCATATGGACTGCAGATCAAAGGAATCTGCACATCAATCAAAAAGGAATGCTAGCTGTACAAAATGCTCTGACAGCCTTCAAGGACCTCTTACATCCAGGACAGCTTATCATAAGGACAGACAACACCACAGTAATGTGGTACATAAACAAGCAAGGGGGTACACACTCCTACCCTCTATGCAGGCAAGCAATGACCTTGTGAAAACAGCACTGGCTTACCAAGTTCAATTACAAGCTCAATTCCTGCCAGGAAAAAAGAACACATTGGCAGAAGACCTAAGCAGAAACATCATGGAGCCCCACGAGTGGAAACTGGATCCACAAGTATTTGCAATGATAACTCAAAAATGGGGGCTCTCAGACATAGACCTATTTGCCAGCCCCCAAAACTGTCAACTAACAACATTTTGCACAAGGACTTTTCACCATCAAGCTTGGAAAGTGGACGCACTCTCATTCAGTTGGAAAATGCTGACAGTATATGCCTTTCCTCCATTACCCCTTCTCACAAAGCTGCTGCTGAAAGTCAGGATGGAGAGACCTCGAATGATACTCATTTCCCCAGACTGGCCACGCCAGCACTGTTACCCACTATTAAGGAATATGGCCCAGGGCCCACCATGGATTCTACCACAAATTACCCATCTGCTCACACAGCAAGACAATCAGATTCTACACAGCCAACTCAAAACCTTAAACTTGGCTGCATGGCAAATCACCTAAGCAACCAGCCAGCTCCTCCCTCACAAGCTGTTATGGATGTTATTCTGGAGGCCAGGAGGCCCAGGACCAGGAAAGCCTACTCAGACAAATGGAAAAGGTTTTGCGCCTGGAACCAAGCTAAAGGCCAAAATACCCTTCAGCCTGATATACCTCAGATTTTGCAATATTTAACTGAGATGTTACACAAAGGGCTTTCTTTTTCATGTATTAAAATCCACACCTCAGCTATTTCAGCTCACTACAACACGGATCCTCCCTTATTTTCACATCCACTCCTAAGGCAGTTTCTCAGAGGGGCCAAAAACATTAGGCCTCCCAGGAGATCACCAACACCTACTTGGGACCTCAACTTTGTTCTGGAAAAACTTATACTACCTCCTTTTGAGCCAGCTTTCTCAGCTGACTTAAAGTTTATATCATGGGAGACTGCCCTGCTGCTAGCAATTACTTCACTGAGAAGAGTTTCAGAGCTTCAGGCACTAATGGCAGTAGAGCCTTTCCTCATTTTTCATCAAGACAGAGTTTCTCTACGAACTAACCTGTCCTTTATGCCTAAGGTGGTATACAGTGTGGCTCTAAATCAAACCATCAATTTACCCACCTTCTTTCCAAATCCACAGAACAAAGGAGAAAGACTCCTACATTCCTTGGACATTCACAGGCAGCTACATTACTACTTGGATAAAACTAAGGTTTTCAGAAAATCTGACCAGCTTTTTGTATCCTATGCTACAGCATCACAAGGAAAGGCTATCTCAAAACAGACCATTTCCAAATGGATGGGACATTGCATACGTTTTTGCTACACCCACCATGGAAAACCAGTTCCTGCTAGCATAAGGCCCCACTCTACCAGGGCAGCAGCTACATCTACAGCCTACCTCAGGGGGGTGCCAACCAAGGATATTCTGGAAGCTGCAACTTGGAGTTCAGTACACACCTTCACCAAACATTACCACTTACCACTTTACTCTAAGACTAGAGCTGGCTTCGCCACTGCAGTTTTGCAGGGCCTTCTAGCCTCCTCTAACCCTGTTTGACTCCACCACCCATCCTTAGCTTTGGGATTCTACCCAAGTGTGATGACTGCAGCAGGGTAACATGATGAACATAGTACAGTTTTGTACCTACCATAAATGTAGATGTTCGAGTGTATACCCTGCTGCAGTCCAGGTTACCCTCCCTCCTCCATCCCTCTGAACTAGCTGAACTTATCTCTACCACTCTATCCTATACTACCTCTGTGGTGTATTTGCTTGTGCCTAAGGGTTTTGTTTTATTTTTATATAGCTATATATATATATATATATATATATATATATATATATATATATATATATATATATTGCCTACCTATTAGGGGCACCTGACATCTGGGGCAAGAAAAACTGAAGAAAATGGCGTCGGATGCCTCTGATATATGCCTGGCGCACTGACGTCAGGGAAGAAGCAACAGCAACCGACGCCAGACCAAGACTTTGGAATTCGGGCCGACTGCGGGACCGCCTGATGGCAGGATAACCCAAGTGTGATGACTGCAGCAGGGTATACACTCGAACATCTACATTTATGGTAGGTACAAAACTGTACTTTATATTCACACAATCTCAGGCCTAGCAACCAATAACTAGAATGATTACAACAACATACATTCATTGGATAAGTATATGTACCAAGTGATCAGTGCTTCACATTCTAACTCAATGAAACAGTCAAAAACTGAATCCTATCAAGTCAAAGATTAAGTAACAAAACTACAATAGCCTTCATTCATTGGTTGAAAGCAAGTGTTCGGTGATTGGTATCTCTTATTCTAGCTAACAAATAAGCAATACAGGTCAAACACACATCTAGCAAAGTTAAATGCACAATTAATTGCAAAATTTAGAAGGTAATTCATAGTTTATACTGCTTGACAACCAGTCAGCATCAATCAAGAGAAGTCATTTATTGGGTGATAGTACAGATCTGAATGTAATGCTTCAGCTCTACTTCTAAGAATCATTGGTGCATCCCATTACTGTTAACAAATAAAAACCTATACATAAATAAAACCTTGAGATAAAATGAAGACAATTCTTTATGGAATTTTAACTCAAGAATACATAGATCAAAAAACTTAATGTTGTCTTTCGCCTTTTCCCGGTTAGGGGTCGCCACAGCAGAACTCCGGTCCGCTAATGATTGGCAGTAGATTTTCACGAACGCCAAGGTGCCAGCTTGACATTCAACCTTCAATGAAGGCACGCCCATTTACGCATGTCTTTCGAACGCCCACCCAACCGCGGGGAGGACATGCAGACTCCACACAGAAGGCACTCCCCGCACTCCAGCTGAGAATCGAACGGGAGAGCCTCTTGCTTTGAGGCAACAATGCTACCGCTGCACCACTGCAGAAGTAAGCTGTTAAATACACTACAAAAGCTCAATGAAGTGAAATTGTTAAAAGAGATTTAAGGGTCAGCAGACTGATGTTGTGAAGAAGTTCACCTCTGATACCTGTAAATATGAGAATGTTGCTATGTTTGAGAAAAGACTACAAGCAACCAAGATGAAGAAGTTAAAACAGGACATTACTGATTTTAAGAAAGATGATGTATTTTCTTGGCCATGCAGTAATTTGTCTCGTAATAGTGCACCTAGTGACAGTTCTTGTCCCATTGTTGTCAGTAATATTGCTTACATGAATGTAAAACACCAGTCACTTGGCACATACACTTATCCAATGAATTTGTTTTTGTAATCCTTCTAGTTATTTATTAGTTGTTAGGCCTGAGATTTTGTGAATATAATTGATTCATTTCTTGTGATATGTATTACTGGTCTGAGGAAGTGGTGTTTTATAAAAAGCTTAACTGTTCTTGTTGCATTTTATCACATCCTGTGCATGTGTTTTAAGCAGTGATTCATATAAAGATGTCTGTGATAGTCATGGTGGTCAGAATATTTTTATTTTATGTATTGTATGTGGGAACACCCAGGACAGACACAAGCACATAATTTTAAAAGAGATGATTGCCCTGATTAAGGCACTTGACTCTCTGAATCAACTTTGGTCCCTGGGACCTCTTCTAGTTGTTACATAAAATGCCGCAGTCATGTGGTACATCTACAGGCAGGGGTGAACCAGGTCATACCCCTTTTGCAGACTAGCTATGTTAGCTTTGGGATATAGCTTCACAGCACAGTCTCGCTCTCCAGGTATTATATATTCCGTCAGAGCAAAACTGTATGACAGATGGGCTAAGCAGGACAAGGTCAGTCGCTCATGAATGGAAACTAGATCAGGGGATCTTCCAAGATTTGTTCTGTCTGTGAAGAGTTCCTCAAGTAGACCTGTTGGCCTTCTGTCTGACTAATCAACTGTCAAGATTCTGCTACAGGCCTGCATGCAAGAAAAAACCTGAAAGATAGATGCCTTTTTTTTCTTGGACAGGAATGTTCCTGTATGTTTTTCCACCTTTTACACTGATATCCAGGCTACTTCTGAAGATTCAGAAGGAATCCCCCAACCAAGATCCCAGCATAGATCTACTTGTAGAAGAAAAGGGGGTGTTTGATAAACTTCAGCTTCATTTGACTGCCTGGATGATGCAGTGTTAATTCCCTTTAGGCACCTGTTTACTGAGGACGTGCAGTAGGTGCTTATGGATGCATTAAAGCCTGCTACTAGAGAATCATTTATTAGCACATGGAAAAGGTTTTCAAGGTGATGCCAGCAACATAACCAGCACCCAGTCAAGGTTAACTGTTCTCGGTTTTACAAAATTTATGTGAGTTACTATATTGTGGACTTTCCTCCTTCAAGGTTCATTTATTGACCATTTCAGCATGTCTCCCCATGGATCCTCCTCTTTCAATGCATTCTCATGTCAAAATGATTTGGAAAAGGGTTTTGCATAAGAGGTCTCCAAGAAAAAAACAATGGCTCCTTCTTGGGATCTTAATTTTGTGCTAGAGATGCTAGCACTTGCTTCATTTGAACCAGCTAGCCTGGTTGACTTGAGGTTCTTAACATTGAAAACAATTTTACTCATTTCGCTGATCTCTGCAAGAAGAGTACCTAAGTTGCAAGCTTTTATGGTGAGTCCACTCTATCTCATTTTCCACAGAGACAGGGTTTGATTGAGAACTAATCATTCTTCTATACCTGACGTAGTATCCAAATTTACTTTAAGCCAATCTATCCATCTCCCTGTTTTCTTTCCTAAACCTCAAATTGAGGGAGAAAGATTACTTCATACCTTGGCTGTCTACGGACAACTTTGGTTCTGACTAGACAGAAGTAAATCTTTCAGCTGTTCAGATCATTTCTTCATTTTTGAAGGTAAGAAGGTTACAACCTGTGTCAAAGCAGATTATATCCATACGGTTGTCTGAGGCAATTGCCGATGTTCATGTTTCACTGTTGCAGTCATCACATTTGGGTTATCTGCTTGCAGTAGCCCTCAGTCGACCTGATTATCAAAGTCTTGGGTCCTGTGTCGGTTGCTGTCTCATCTTCCAGGATGTCAGGTAGTCAGGGGTATAAAGCATGCAGCCGATGCCATTACATCAGTCTTTCTTGCCGTGTGGTGCCTGAAGCAGAAGCAGTTCGCAAGTGCCGGCCGGCGACTCCTGAAATTTTCGTTTTCGAGTTTCAGAACCCAAGTCTTCAACTAAGCTGAGTACCCCATTGGGGAACCTTTTTCTTGCTCTAAACCAATGTCAGTAAAAGTTAACAATTGTATTTCTTGTGGAAAGCAAATACCTCATAAAGATTTTCATTCGTACTGCATTCCTTGCTTAGGCCCAGTCCACGACGTACCTCGCTGTCGGTTTTGTGCCTTTTTCAAACCTTGAACTATTCGTCATCAGTTTATTTACACTTCTAAATATTTTAGTACTCGGTTCAATTATCCAGAAATGGCTTTGGTAAGCCACCCATCTACCGACATTCTGAAAAAACGCAAAGATAAAGACAGAGACAGACTGTATAGGTTCAAAGTTGCTGATAATGCTTCTCCCAAACTAGTTGCCAGTTTGCCGGTACACAGTGAGGTGCATTCGCAGTCCCTGTTACCTGCTACTTCAAATTGGCAGGCCTCTACTGAGACCCATTAGGAGTCCGGTATGCCGCGATATGCTTCTTCGACTGTGGAACCTGCGGATGTCTCTACCTTGGATGGGTCCGGAGCTGCTGTGCAGGCATCAGCTTCTGAGGGTGTATTCAGGTCTACTAACTTGCATATTAAACTGATGACATCTTCTTCTTCAAGGCCTAAAACTTGATCCATGCCTAGAAAACCAATGCCAAAACTGCATAGTCAGGCCACTATGCCTATAAAACAAATGATTAGAATGGCTGAAAACCTTATTACTCTAATCAGGGGAAGCCACCCTTCCTTCTCTAAGAAACTTCTGATTCTTCTGATCAGGACTCCGAAATTTCTGTTTCCTCTAATGACCAGGATTTACCCTTACCTACCTATGAGGATTCTGATGCAGAGGATTCCATTCCCTCTGCTTCCCCTCCAGAGGATTTCTCTTTTTGTGAAACCTTGCATACTCCTAGAGAGCATTTTCACTGGGAAAGCCAGGATTACACTGACTCCAAAAAGAAGCTTAGGGATTTCTTACTCCTGCCTCAACACAGGCCTTTAGCTTTCCCTCCTACTGGACATTGTTGATGATGCCTTCTCGGAATCTAGCCTGGCCTCTGACTCTTTGCCTCCTGCTCCCAGAAAACCTGATGAGTATTACAGGATTCCTGACTCTCACAAGTTCCTCTTTAAAAATCCTACTGCGGGATCCTGAGACCATTTCACAGGGACCCAAGAGCATTAAGGCTACTACTTCCAAAAATCCTACCCCCTCTGATAGAGATACCAGGGCACTGGATAGATGGGGTAAGAATGTATACACTTCTGCAACCTTGGCCATTAGGGCCTTAAACTGCCAGTTTCATATGTTAAAGTATCAGCAGCATATTATTGGATTGCTTAAGCAGAAAATGATGTTGATTCCTGACTGTGCTGAAAATAAAGATTTACAGGATTTAATGCATTCTGCTGAACAAGTTGGAAAACATATATTGCAATGGGGATATGATTCATTAGAGGCATCTTGCAGGGCTGCTGTCACTGGGTCTGTACTTAGAAGGCATGCTTGGCTTAAGGAGCAATCTTTGCCAGATCACGTTAAAGCTAAATTACTGGATGCTCCCTTAAACAAAGACCGCCTGTTTGGCAACAAAGCAGAAGTAGTACTTAAAAAGATGGAGGAAAAAGGTAAATCTATGCAAACTGCTAAAGATTTCCTGCAAGTACAGCCTCCCAGATTTAGTAGGCATTGGCCGTCTAAGAATTGGGCCTTTCCTGTCTCTTCCAGGCCTTCTTTGTCCAAATACAGAACCAACAGAACACCCAGGCTTCAGTCCCAAGGTACTCACAGGACTAAGCAGTGGGGGGCTCCCACTTCCAAAGCAGGGAGTAGTAAGACTCCCCCCTGTGGTAAACTGTCTCAGTGACTCAACTTTAAACCTTCCAAGCCCTGCACAACCAACTGTTCCTTTAGGGGGAAGGATTGCCCTGCAGGCAAAATATTGGGAGCCCATTACCCAGGACAAATGGGTTTTAAATATAGTTTCCCAGGGGTACAGATTCCACTTCCACTCCTTACCAACCCTAAGCGGTTGGCCAGATCTACCCCCAAATCAGTGGGCAGAGGCTCAAAAGCAAGTTCTCTCTCTTTTAAGCATCAGGACTATTCAACCTGTCCCAGAAGAAGAATTGGGGACAAGGTTTCTACTCAAGACTTTTCCTGGTACCCAGAAAAAGACAATTCCTGGCATCCTATCCTGGACCTGTCTATCCTAAACACATTTTTGGTAATCCCAAAATTCAAGATGCTAACTCTTCATCAGCTGCTTCCTTTGCTAGGCAAAGATGCCTGGTTGGCAACACTGGATTTAAAGGAAGCCTACCTGCACATCCCAATAAGGGAATCTTGCAGAAGATACCTACGCTTCAAAGCAGGCTACATGCACCATCAGTTCTCTGCACTGCCCTTTGGCTTATCTACTGCTCCCAGGATATTCAAAAAGTGCCTAGCTCCTATCATTGCATTTTGCAGGCAAAGAAATATTCAAATATACCCATACCTGGACGATTGTCTAATTCATGCAGAAAGCCAGAACATACTATTAAACCATCTGGCATTCGTAAAGAAATTGCTAACTTCTCTGGGGTACACCATAAACGAAAAGAAATCGCATCTTGTACCCTGCCAACAAATTGTATTCCTGGGAGCAAGCTTAAGTACAACTTTCCAGATGGCCTACCTCACACCAGAGAAACAAGTTCATTTGACAGCCTACTTCAAACTACTGGCCACAAAGACCCAGCTATCCACAAGGAAAATACTGCAAGCCCTGGGGTTCATGGCCTCCTGCATTCTACTAATTCCATATGCAAGACTGCATATGAGGAAACTACAATGGTATCTAAAAAGCCTATGGTGTCAACATTCTCAGGATCTAGAATCAATGATTCCTATCATATCTTGTCTACGGATAGAGTTCCTTTGGTGGGCAGGGGCTTGCCACCAAAACAAGGGACTGCCATTCACTCTACCCCCTGCTGCCCAAACCCTAACAACAGATGCATCAGACTAAGCATGGGGGGCTCACTTGGCAGGGAAGTGCATTCAGGGCAAATGGAACCCAAGTCAAATGTGCCTGCATATCAGTCAAAAAGAAATGTTAGCTGTACAGAATGCTCTGACTGCCTTCAAGGACCACATTCTTCCAGGACAATTATTGGTAAAGACGGACAACACCACTGTTATGTGGTACATAAACAAGCAGGGGGGAAGCCACACATACACTCTCTGAAGACTAGCTATGGCTCTGTGGAATACAGCCTTGAGCTACCGAGTGCACCTACAGGCTCCATTCCTGCCAGGAAAGCTAAATACACTGGTAGACAACCTAAGCAGAAATTTCAAGGACCCAAACGAGTGGAAACTGGAAGCAAAGATATTCAGCATGTTGTGAAACAAATGGGGAAGCCCAGAGATAGACATGTTTGCCTTCCCCCAGAACTACCAATTGGACAAATTCTGCACAAGGACTTCCCACAAATAAGCTTGGAAAGTGGATGCCTTGGCCTTCACCTGGAAAAACATATCAGTTTATACCTTTCCCCCTCTGCCTCTCCTCTCCAAGGTACTACTAAATAACAAATAGGACAAACCAAGGACAATACTGATTGCACCAGACTGGCCACGCCAACACTGGTACCCCCTCTTGCGCAGTGTGTCACCGCTGGCATCATGACACCTGCCTCAGACCTCTGCCCTGCTGTCTCAGCAGGAGGGCCAGATTCTGCACCCACAGCTTCAAACCCTGAACCTGGCAGCCTGGCTAATTACCTAATCTCTCCGTTAGCATCCCTCAGTAAGCAAGTGATCGGTGACATTCTGGAGGCAAGGAGGCCTAGTACTAGAAAATCGTATGCTGAAAAATGGAAAAGATTCTGTTCCTGGAGCCAAACTCAGATGATGGGCACAGCAGCGCCCAATTTACCTCAGATTCTTCAACACTTCACTGAGATGCTGCACAAGGGCCTTTCCTTTTCCTCCATTAAAGTTCATGCCTCAGCCATTTCAGTTCATTACAGTACAGAACCACCCCTCTTCTCTCATCTACTGCTGAAGCAATTCCTCAGAGGGGTCAAAAACTTAAGACCACCCAGGAGAGCTCCCCTACTCCAGCCTGGGACCTTAACTTTGTATTGGAAAAGCTCACTCTACTTCCCTTTGAGCCAGCTGCAAATGCAGAGATGAAATTCCTTTCTTGGAAAACAGACTTCCTTCTAGCCATCACTTCAGCAAGAAGGGTGTTTGAATTACAGGCCCTCATGGCAGTGGAGCCTTTCATCATCTTTCATGCAAACAGGGTGTCTCTCAGGACCAATCCCTCCTTCATGCCCAAGGTGGTATCCAGTGTGGCCCGTAATCAGTCCATTCATTTGCCAACCTTCTTCTCTAATCCACAGAACAAAGGGAAATGAATACTGCACTCCTTGGATGTGCACAGACAAGTTAGATTTTACCTGGACAGGACTAAACCTCTCAGGAAATCTGAACAGCTGCTGGTTGCATTTGCTGCAGGGGCAAAGGGGAAGGCCATTTCAATGCAAACCATTTCTAAGTGGATAGGCCATTGCATTCATTTCTGCTGTAAGCACCATGGAAAACCTACCCCACAGGGGATAAGACCACATTCAACCAGGGCTGCATCTAACTCTACAGCCTTTCCTAGGGGTGTCCTTACCAGGGACATCCGAGAAGCTGCTACCTGGAATTCTTTACATACCTTCACTAAGCATTACCACTTGCCAATGTTTTCTAAATCCAGAGCTGGTTTTGCCACTGCAGTCTTTCAGGGCGTTATAGCTGGTCCTAATGCTATCTTATTACTTCCTCCCATCCTTAGCTTTGGGAATATATCCAAATGTGATGACTGCAACAGTGAAACATGAAGAACATAGTACAGATGTGTACACTTACCGTAAATGTAGATGTTCGAGTGTATTCACTGTTGCAGTCCTGGTTACCCTCCCTCCAGCCCCCTGACTTCTGTTGACTATACCTCTATTCTTGGTTACTATGCTTAAAGCTTTTTTGGTGTATTTGCTTTTTTGTTGGAGGTGTAACCTTGTGTATAATTGCTTCCCATTATGGGGGCACCTGACATCTAGGGCAAGAAAAACTGATGTAATGGCTTCGGCTGCATGCTTTATACCCCTGACTACCTGACGTCATAGAAGATGAGACAGCAACTGATGCAGGACCCAAGACTTTGATAATCAGGCCTACTGAGGGCTACTGCAAGCAGATAACCCAAATGTGATGACTGCAACAGTGAATACACTCGAACATCTACATTTATAGTAAGTGTACACAACTGTACTTTTGTTATACTTACCACAACAAAACTATTCCAGGCATGGTCAATGCCCACTCTACCAGGGCCTTGGCTTCATCTATGGCTTTTTGGAAAGGGTTGTGTCTTAGACGTATTCTAGAAGCTGCTGCTTACTCCTCTGTACATTTACAAAGCAATGTAAGCGTGATTCCTCCCCTAGTTCTGGACCAGGCTTTGCTAGGACCATTCTTCTCCTTTCACCTCCCAAATGCAGTATGCCAGAGTAGTCTACCCATAATAGGTAACACTACTTTAGCAGTTATCAGTATGAAGGACATGGTACAGCTGTGTAAGTAGCTTTACCGTAACAGTAGATGTCAAAATGATCACATTTGCAGTAGCTGCTCCCTCCCCTCATCCCCTTTTTTGTTGGTGTGTTGTTTATGCCAGACTGTGAACATTTATTTTTTTGTTATTCCTAGCATTGTCTTTTCAAGGCTTAACCTCCATTTCTGTATTGGCATGAAACCTCTGAAGAGTTTGTTGTCCAAACCTGTCTTTTTAATAGGCTCTGCTTGAGTTGATTAACAGTTTAGGTGCATGGAAGGTGCCCTGAAGCTTTGGAAGCAGGCTGTCCTATACAGGGTATAACCCATTTAGTTTAAGGCTACTGCAGCAGTGATCATTCGAACATGTACTTTTATGGTAAGTTTACTTTCTTCAGCATGAATTTCTGCTAAACCTGTCTCCATCAGTCCTTTCTTGCACGTATTGGGGAAAGCTTTTCCTGTAGCAGCATCACTGTCGCTAGATTTTCAATTCATAACTCCAAACAGGCTTGATGGGTACTTTAGAGTCCCAGATACAGATACTCAAAAATATCTTTATTAAAACCTGCTGTTATTTCCTTGGGTGCATGGGGGGGGGGGGGTACTAAATAACGTCTGCTAACTGACTATAATGACAAGGATAACCATACTTTTGATGGATTTGGAAAAAAACTTGCACTCCTTTTCTTTCTCATTTAGGGCAGTAAACTGCCAAACCATATGTCGGTGCTTTTTGTCCACATTTGCAAATCTGTATCAGTCCTTGGCTAACCTTCCCTAACTCTGAGGATAAATCCAGTCTTTTAGAAGCTGTCATCTCTGGATCTCTGTTTTCTAAATGTGATCAAATGTGCATATGATGTCTCCAAGGCTGCTGCTACTGGGACTCCATGATAACAAATCCCTGGATAAGACTTCAGTATTTTCCAAAGGATGTAAAGGCCCTTGAATGCCTGTCTAGGAAAATACCTTTTGTTTGATAATTCCTCTACTAAGGTATTTAAAATAAGATAAAAAAGGCAAATTAATTCAAGAAGTTAAGCAAATTTTCCTTTGAGCACCATTCCTGTATATCAAAGAAACTATCTCTTCAGTCCAGGGCCATTTTTCAAAAACATTATGGTTAGGCCAGCAAAAATGTTTCAAACAGCAATTTAAGAAGAAATGGCAAGCAGACACTAAAAAGAAAGGGGAATGGGTCTTGAGTCCTCCTTCTAAAAGAAAAACTAACCATATACCCCATTCTCCCTTCCCAACCTCAGCCTTCCTCTCAGAATTGCAGCAAGCTCATACATATGTGTTTTCTGGCCTGGCAATCAATAAATTCAGACTCTTGGGTACAAAGTATTGTAGAGCATGAGTACAGGATGTAGTGGCCAAATCCCATAGTATTCCATCCAGAACTCTTCAACCTGCAAGGAACCAGCTTCAATTTCTGCCTCATATCACTACAGATATTTTGTTTCATGGTGTCATAGAGGAAGTTTCCTCTTTCCTTTTGGGAAAATGTTTTCATTCCAAACCTTTTCTAGTTCCCAGAAAGGAAGGCACTTGGTAGCCCATTTCAGACCTTTCCAAACTGAACACTTTTCTTCATATTCCAAAATTCAAAATGTTAACAATGCAAACAGTCTTTTCCTCTCCTGCTAGCCTGTACATTCCTAGCCACATTGGACCTGAAAATGTTTATTTGCACATTCCTATTCACATAAAAGATGTTTTTAAGACCCTTTTTTTTAGGGATGCATTTTCAGTACATTTCTTTACCCTTTAGTGTCTCTCTGCTGTCCGAAGAGTCTTCACCTGGTGCTTTGCCCCAGTGATAGCTAATGATTGCCCGATGTCAGTATCTACCAGCCAGGCCACTTGGAATTCTTTAGAGTTCACCATGAATTTTCTCAACAGTCTAGAATTTACATTAAATTTAAAAATGTCATCCTTGATGCCATACTCCAAGACAGTTTTTCTAGGATGTGTTTTGGACACCTGTGATAGCCTTTTCTTCCACAAGAAGAAATGCGTTGTCACCATTGTCACTTTCTCCATTTTTCACAACAGAAAATGTTTACTGCAAGTGAATTTCTGAGAATTCTCAAGATTTGCAGATGGAATTGGGAGGAGAGAAACCGCTAGTCTCCACACAAGGAAGATACAGTGGTCCCTTAGATCTTTTTGGCCCAGAGTCTTCATACTCTCTCTGTTCTAGTTGTTATGCTCAGTTCTGTAATTGAAGAACTCCTTTAGTTAGACAGAAAAGTCTTTGTAAATCCAGGAATTCCTTTTTCACCTCCCAGCTCTTGTCAGTCTGTGTTCATAGTCCTTGGACTTTGCCTGGGTGATGCCGTTTCTGAAGGTGTCAACATCCAGGGGGTTTGTGAGCCACAATGCAGACACAAACACACAGTCTGATGGAAAAGACTGCCCTCATAAATGTCCTGAAAGCACTAAATCTGTTTTGGTCCTTAGGAGCTCTGTTACCTAAACCAGACAATATCACAGTGACGTGGCATATCAACAGACAAGGGGAAAAAGATCTTATCCACTGCAGACTGTCCATGATTGCCCTGGATGTAGCCATTCAACACATCTTAACCCTAAAAGGCAACTTACATTACATCAGAGTAGAATACTGTAGTAGACTGTTTAAGCAGATCCAGTAGAGACCTTCATGAGTGGATGCTATACCCAGAGGCCTTTTTGCTGGTAGTCCACCACTAGAACACTCCAAGTAGATCTATTTACCTCCTATCTGCATAGGCAACTGAAACAAGTTCTGTTTTAGGATACCTAACAGAACGACATGAAGAACAGATATGTTTTCAATCTATTTACCTCCTATCTAAACAGACAACTGAAACCTTTCTGTTTCAGGATACCTTGCAGAAAGTCATGGAGAATAGATACTTCATTCCCAAGATGTTTCTTTATGCTTTCCCCACTTTCCTCTGTTTTCCAAAGCCTGTCAGAATAACAGGAAATACCTACCAGAGATGTTGCAGGTGATGGGCTTTTGGCACATACAGCACTGGTTCTCAATTCTCATGCAGCTGGCCAAGGGGTAGTTACCAGAAACTTTCTGCTCAGAGGGGACATGTTCACATGGGACATTGGATCCTTGAATTCATCCCAACATCCAAAGTCTTGATCAAACTGTGTGGGTGATAAGCTTTTGACCCCATCTAGGCACCTTTTTTTCCTGAGGGCATGCAACAGTTGTTGGAGGCAAGGAAACCTGCCACCAGAAAAGTCTTAGCCAAATGGAAAAGATGTTCTAGTTTGTGCCAAAATTGAGGACAGAACCCATCCCAAACAGGTACACCTTGGCTCTCCAGTACTTGTGTGAATTGTCTAGTTCAGGCCTAGTGTAGACTTCAGTTAAGGTGCATGTGTCTGCCATTTCAGCTTCTCTGTCACTGAATCCTCCTGTTTCATCTTTATCCCAAGTTAACTAATTTTAAAGTGAGTTTTGCATATCAGGCCACCAAGAAAAAGTGTGTCTCCTTCTTGGGATCTGAATTTTATTTTAGAGACGTTAAGTTTATTTTCATTTGAACCTGCAGCTAATATTTCTCTGAAGTTCCTTACTGGGAATACTGCCCTGCCAGTAGCTCTTGACTTCTGCTAGACTGGTATCTGAATTGCAGGCTCTCCAGCCATTTTTGATCTGACACAAAATGCCTAAAATTGTGTCCGAGTTTGCTGTCAAGACTATCCAATGCTGTGTTTTCTAGCCTGGCCTTAAAAATAAGAGGAAAGAACTTCTTCACATCCTGTATGTCCACAGACAACTAAAATGTTATTTGGACAAAACTAGGGATTTTAGAAAGTCAAATCAACTTTTTGTGCACTAGATGGTAAGGAAAAAAGTCAACCAGTATCTAAACAAACAATTTGTAGATGGCTGTTGTGTACTATCCAAGCAGTGTGCCTCAGGAACTACAGCACACAGCCTTAGCCCACTGCATCAGTTTTTTCTTGAGCTTTAGCAGTAAGCATTAGTCCCATGTTGTAATGGCTACTACAGCAGTGATCAAATGAGTATGGTAGTTGTGTAGTTAACTTAACACGCAGTAGATATTCAAATCATTCTGTCTTGTAGTGGTGGCACACGCCCTCCATTTTCTTTGTTTTCCTCCCTAGTTTGGGGTATTTGGGGGTATTCCTTACCTTTTTTTTTTTTTTTTTTTTTTTTTTTTTTGCTTTTGTTTTTCTAACACCTTACTTACTGAGAGCTTTAAGCTTCACCTCCCTTTTTAAAGCAAAAAAAAACTTTGTTTTTTAGGATGTCCTTATGATGTTCTTCATGTTTCACTGTTGCAGTCCTGCCTTGTGGGATTTCCTGCTGTGGAAGCCCTTGGCTGGCCTTCCCGCTTGTGTATAAAGGGAGCTAAGTGACGCCATAACATCAGTCTTTTCTTGCCATTGGAGCCTGAAGCAGTGTTTCAGTGCATCGGTCGGTCCACACCAGAGAGAGGTCTTCTAAAGCTAAGCATCCCATTGGGGAACTCTTTTTTTTTCTTGCTTAGGCTCATGTCAGATAATGTTAACAATTGTCTCCGCTGTAGTAAGCAAATCCCACACCAAGACTTTCATGCTTTATGTGTCACCTGTCTAGGCCCTGATTTAAATTCTAGGACTTTCAGGTGTAGGGCCGAAATCTTAGCTAGGCATATTAAACTGTCAACATCTTCACATCATTCGATGGCATCCGCCAGTCGTCCCAAGGTTGAGTTCCCTAAGCATAAGAAGCACAAGGAAAAATACCCAAGCTTAGAGCCCAGGATGACAACCATTCACAGTCTGCCAGTCCACCAAGGCTCATTATTATTGAAGGTGAAATTATCCTTGAAGAAGGCGAGGTGCTTTCACAGCCCCCTTCTTTTACTGAGGTGGTGGTGCAGGCCTTTGTCAGGACCTTTACAGAGTCCAATATGCTGTCAGGTTCCTCAGCTTCTACACAGACCTTGGCTTTCAGTTCATCAGTCATGTCCAGAGTCATTCAGCAGCTTCCAATGAGCGATCTTGTACCGGCAATGTTCCTTCAGTGCATCAGCCTGCAACAGTTCTGCCATACAAAGAGACTGGCATCAGGATTGCGGACGTGTCTAGACCCAAGGCCAAAACTGCTTGAAAGAAAAGTTCTACCTCAGGTCCTATACCTGGGCCTACCAGCTGCCACTCTGCAGGTTATCAGCAAGACCTGGTCAGGTTAGCTGAGGACTTTATCTCCTTAGAGCTAGGCAACCCCCTTTGGAGTCTTCCCCAGGGAAAAGGAAGAGGGATCCGGGATCCTACCCTTGAAGTTTTCTGTGAACCTCCTGATTCAGATGAGGATTCTGACCAGGAGGAGTCTGTCTTGGAGGAGGGACCCTTCCTCGCTTCTTTTGAAGCTTCAGATTCTGAGGAGAATCTGCCTTCAGCTTCAGCTGTTGAAGACATCGCACTCCATGCCATGAGGGAGTATTTCCAGTGGGAGGTGCAGGAATACCCACAATTTAAAAAGAGGGTCAGGGAGTTCCTTGACCACCCAGAACACAAACCTTTGACTATTTCTCCTGTATTGGAGGTAGTAGAGAATGTTTTTATGGACTCTTCCCTGAATCCAGATTCTCTACCTCCAGGGTCTTGAAAACCAGACAGGTTTCATAGGGTGCTGAACTCACATAAATACCTCTTCCAAAACCTCTGCTGACCTAGAGGGTTATCACTCCAGGTCCCAAGGGAGCAAATGCCAGCTCTTCAAAGAATCTTTTACCTACTGACAAAGAAACCAGGGGCCTTGATAGGTTTAGTAAAAAAAAAAAAGTCTACACTTCTATTACC
Source organism: Protopterus annectens (assembly GCF_019279795.1). Lineage (NCBI taxonomy): Eukaryota > Metazoa > Chordata > Ceratodontiformes > Protopteridae > Protopterus > Protopterus annectens. The sequence continues at coordinate 24,141,908 of NC_056746.1, forward strand.
CTAGCCCTTAACTGCCAGTTCCATATGATAAAATACCAACAAAGTATAAATGAAGCAAAAGGTATCCTCCCTGGAGGACAAGAACATTTCTAAGGAATTGTTGGACCTTTGCCATTCCAGCTCCCAGGTGGCTAGACACTCATTACACTGTGGCTATGATGCTGTGGAGACCTCTAGCCAAGCTGCTGTATCTGGCTCTGTCATTAGAGGGCATGCTTGGCTTAGGGAACAGACCCTACCAGATCATGTCAAATCCAAACTTCTAGATACATCCCTGGATAAGGGCTTCCTTTTTGGGCCAAAGGCTGAGGTTGTGCTAAAAAAAAGATGGAGGATAGAGAAAAATGTAGACAAACTGTCAAGGACTTCCTCCAAGTTCAGCCGAGAAAAATCTACACAAACTGTCAAGGACTTCCTCCAAGTTCAGCCTCCTAGTTTTATTCAAAATTTTCCCACTAAACACTGGTCTTTCCCTCTTAAAAGCGACCAGAGGAAGCCTCAGAGGGAAAGGCCTTAAAGGCAGTAGCAATCACAAAGACCCAGGCAGTGGTCCGCAGGAACCCACAGGCAGGGGAAGTTCTAGGTCACAAGGGCCTGGCAGAGAACAGCAATGACTCTTCCTTTCCCCTACTCACCCCCCACCCTCTCCAGAAAAGATAGGAAGAGTCTATACCTGTTTAAAGAAAACTTGTCCCTCAGTACTTCAGATAGGTGAGTTCTGAAAGCTATCTGAGACGGTTACAAGCTTACTTTCAAAGAGCCATTAAGATACTCAAGTTATCCGGATATTCCACAAAATCAAAGAGCATAGGCCCTTTTTTCAGATTCACAACCTATGCTCACAGGGGTCAGTGGAACCCGTGCCAGATCATCAAATAGGGAAGGAGTTCTACTCCAGGCTATTCTTGGTTCCCAGAAAGGAAGGCTCGTGGTGCCCTTTTCTAGACCTGTCCACCCTCAGTCAGTCCCTGCTAGTACCAAAATTCAAAATGTTGACTTTTCAAAAACTTCTGCCCATGTAGTCCTTCAGGCTTTAATGGTCACCTTAGACCTAAAAGATGCTTACTTCCATATCCCTGTAGAGGAATATTACAGAAGTTTTCTTCGTTTCAGTGCAAGTACCAGTCACTCACAATTCTCTGCACTGCCCTACGGCTTTCCTACTGCTTCCAGCGTCTTCACAAAGTGTTTAGCTCCTGTGATCATCTTCTGCAGAACAAGAGGGATCTAAATTTATGGCTTCTAGTCAACTGCCTCATTCAAGCCATGAGTCAGTCAAAGTTCCTCAAGGATCTGGCCTTCACTCAGACCCTCCTCACCTTCTTGGGGTTCACCATAAATCTTCACAAATCCAGCACAGACCTATCCACCAGGATAGTTTTCTTGGAGTTTGTTCTGAATTCCTCCCTTCAAAAGGCCTTCCTCCCTCCAGAAAAGGTTTCCTTCTTGACTCAGTACTTCTAAAGCATTATGAAGAAGTAATGCCTGTCAGGCAGGGAATTCCTCAGTATTTGGGCTACATGGCATCTTGTATCCTCAAGATCCCTCTGGCCAGGCTACACATGAGGACGCTCCAGTGGCACTTCAAGAATAGAATCTGTGGTGCCAGTACAAACAATCCCTGGAGACAGAAGTTCAGCAGATACCTTGCTTCCAGGAATTTGCATGGTGGACACAGGCATGTGCCCAGAACCTGGGTCTCACTTTCAGGGTCATCCTTCAAAGCCAAACTATAACCACAGATGCTTCAGAGAAAGCCTGGGATTCCATTTCCTGCACCTTCAATCATCCCAGGGCAAATGAGAAGATCAATTCAGACAGAAGCACATAAACTGGAAAGAACTGTTAGCAGTGCAAAAGGTCCTAGTGGCTTTCAAAGATCAGTGGAAAGCAAGTGCCCTGCTTGTCAAAACAAACACCACCACAGTCATGTGGTAAATAAACAACCAAGGGGTCATCCAGTGTTACCCTGTTTGTTGACTAGCGATGCAGGTCTGGTAGACAGCTTACACACTGTGGTTGCACCTAATAGCACAGCATCTCCAAGAGACTCAAAACACTCTAGCAGATCATCGCAGCATGAACTTGAGATCCCCATGAGTGGCATTTGCATCAGGAAACATTTCTTATCATAGTCCATAAATGGGGATGCCTACAGATAGACCTATTTGCCACCAAAGAAAATGCTCGACTATAAAGATTCTGTTCCAGGAGCAAACTACCCACAGCCTGGAGAGCAAATGCTTTCTCCTTCCTTTCGAGCCACCTGTTCCTTTGTGCATTTCCTCCCCGCCTCTTTTTCCAAGGGTCCTCCTAAAAATCAGGGAAGAAGGCCCAAAGGTCATCCTGATAGCCTCAGACTGGCCAAGGCAACACAGGTATCCTCTGCTACTAAGTTTAAACAACAAACATCCATGGCACTTACCTCAGAGAGTGGACCTTCTGACTCAGGACAAGGGGCGGTTTGTGCATCCCAACCTACAGACTCTCAAACTCTCAGCCTGGATAATTCCCCAGAATACTAGTTTGAGCACACCCTAAGCAGACAAGTTCAAAACATTCTCAAAGAGGCTAGAAAGCCTAGTACTAGAAAATAATACTCAGCCAAGTGGAAAAGATTCTCCATTTGGTGTCAGCAGCAATGCCTCAATCCTAACTCAGCCAATATCTCTGCCATTTAGATTACCTGGCTAGCCTGGTGGACACATGCCTATCCTTTTCTTCCATCAAAATTCATGTCTCTGCCATTTCAACCCACATTCCTACTCTTCCTCCTATCTTTTCCACCCCTGATGAAAAAATTCCTTAGGGGAGAAGTTCACAACAGACCTGCCATGAGATAACCCACACCTACAGGTGACCTCAGTTTTGTTCTAGAGAAATTAACGCTACCCCCCCCCCCCTTTGAACCGGTAGCTTCTGCTGATATAAAATTCTTAACCTGAAGACTGACATTTTACTGGCTATCACCTCAGCTAGGAGGGTCTCTGAGCTACAGGCTCTCATGGCAGTGGAACCATTTCTCGTATTCCACCCAGACAGAGTATCACTCAGGTTTAATACATTCTTTATGCCAAAGGTGGTAACGGACATATCCTTGAATCAAGCCATACACTTGCCCACCTTCTCCCACAAGTCTCACAACTGAGAGGAAAGAATCCTTCACTCCTTGGATGTGCACAGACAGCTTCACTACTGTCGTGACAGAACTAAATCTTTCAGAAAATCAGACCAACTCTTTGTGTCCTTTGCCATTGGCTGTGAAGGGAAACCAGTCTCCAAGAAGGCTATCTCCAAGTGGATCTCCTCCTGTATTTCCTTTTGTTATAGCCATCATGGCAAGAAGCCTCTTGAAACTGTAAGGACTCCCTCTACTAGGGCCACTTCTACCTCTGCTGTCAGGACTCCCTCTACTAGGGCCACTTCTACCTCTGCTGTCAGGACTCCCTCTACTAGGGCCAATTCTACCTCTGCTACCTTCCTGAAAGGAGTACCTACCAAAGACATTTTAGAAGCTGCTACCTGGTCATCTGTGGATACCTTTACCAGGCACTACTACTTATCTGCCTTCTCCAAGTCTAGAGCAGAGTTTGCCACTGCAGTCTCGCAGGGCATCCTCTCTTTTCCATAATCTATCTTCCACCCTCATCTCAGCTTTGGGAATCATCCCACAAGTCAAGACTGTAACAGTGAAACACAAAGAACATAGTAAAGTTGTGTACTGTTACCATAAATGTAGATATTCAAGAATATTCACTGTTGCAGTCTTCATTCCCTCCCTTTTCCCTACAGTAGTAGTCTGCTTCTAGTCTCTTCACTAACCAGAAGACCCTCTGGGTGTTTACCCTGCAGGCCCCTTTTTCTACCTTTTTCCCCTTTCTTATGATTCATCCTGGGGGCTCCTGCCTTCTTAGGGGAAAGAATAAACTGCCATGCATTCACTGGCTCCCTTTATACCCAAATGTACTAACATCAAGGGAGGGTATTTGCAAGCCTTAGGAGGATGGAGATTTTTACTCTGGTAGTCCACAGCAGGAAATGCCACAAGTCAGAACTGCAATAGTGAGTACGGTCAAACATCTACATTTATAGTAAGTGTACACAACTGTACTTTCCTCTTATACTAGCACATCATCTTGTACTGTGAGCAGACAACATGTAGTGAAGAAACCTGAAACTTTGTTGACTGGTCATATGTATGGTATGCTTGGCAGGATGCAGGCGTCTACTGTTATGGTAATTAAGCTATAGAGTGGTACTTTGATGAGTGCTCTCAGACGTATGAACTTTAGCTGACTTACCAAACATATGCACCAAGGACCAAGAAGTGTACAAGTTAGATTCTTTATTTCCAGTGCCAGAGCTTCCTTGGAGAGAGCAATGCAGGACTATGTCTTAACACAGCTATCATGATACCTGCCTTCTCCCAAGCCTCTCAAGAGGTCTGTTTTATTGCTTATAAATCTATTCTTTGGGTAAGGGTTTGATATAAGGGATTGTACTCAGTGTAAGTGCTACGGGAATATATTTCCTGTCACGTTAGACTGTTTCTTTCTGAAGCTGTGGCATTTGGGCACATGAGTATGACAAGTGCATGTGATGCTCATTAGGAGATGGTGGTAGGTTTGATGCTGCAGTCTTGCAGGACATGGAAACTCCCCTACCTAAGTCTGTGCTCAGGTGTTACATGATTTTAGTAGTTTTTATGAATTGCACGACAACACTGATCATTATGACAAACATAGTACAGTTATGTGAATAAACTCTCCTTAACAGTAGCTGTCTGAGTGCAGGAATCACTTCTGCACTGTATGGTTCCATTCTGGTAAACCCCTTGATAATTTTTCCTGAAATCTGTGATGAGAGGTTGTGTCTTGCTCTGTACTGTGCCTTTATTCTCACCGCCCTACACCCAGTAAGGTGGCAGGAAGATCTTTTCTGTTGGACTTTGCCAGGCCTACCACAAAGTCCAGACTAGCAGATGCACTTCTCTCTCGAGACAGACACACGTATACACAGAAGAACTAAAGATGATGTGGGATACACACATTTTCTACAAGTAATTCTCTGTCCTGCCAACATCTTCAGTGCAGAGAGGAGGCCATTGCATCTCTGGGAATATCAAAAGCTCTTTATGTCTGGCTGGTAAGATTTGTAGATGTCCATCTGCTGCTGATTTCCAGGCATTACAAATTGTATTGTAGCAGTAATCCATTATTCTGACATCTGTTGTGGTGAGTTAGTTCATGCAGCTGTATTTTAGGCAGGTAGATGTACACAGGTATTCACACAAATGCAGTTCTCTGCTCAGATATGATACTGAGATAGCTTACTTGTTTAAGCCAAGTGTTATGTCTTATTTGCACTCATAAACTGTTGACAGCAGAAAGTTGGGAAGTGCTGAAATTTACTGACATTCTCTTTCTCTCTTCAGGTTCTTCAAAGCCAAATGAAAGCTTGAGGAAGCACAGCAGCAGCAGTAGTCCTTCTCAACCTCTTCTTGGCTGTGCAAGTCTCCTGCTTCTGGAGGACGAACAGAGCCCCGCCACCTAGTCCCTTGGGACTTCGCTCTACTGCATTGTGATTTTGCACAAATTTTATTCGATGTCACACCAATCTTCACTACATTGAATTAGCTGTCTGATTATAAAGGACAATGAAAATAAAGTTGCACAAAACTGAAACAATACTTTATCCAGAAGTACCACCATATACTGTATATTCTGAGCTTTCATATTTTTGTGTTCTCTTTCATTTTCCACTGATTGTTACTTTTGGATTCATGATGTGTTCTGCCCCATTGGTAGTACAGTATGTTAAAGTTGCTCTACTGTTTACTTCTGCAGCATGGAGAGTAGACTGCCAGTAGTAATAGGGCTCACATTTCAGTACAGTGGTGATCAGGGCAAGATCTAGTGGTCTGCTTCCTTATGTGTGCTCACATGTATATTCCTGCAGTCATGCACGGTCTGTTTTATAATGCATTTTATTTAAACAATCTCCTGGTAAAATGTAAGAACGGGATTAAGGTGTAAATGTCCAACTTTGGAAAGTGATGTTAGGTATAGAGCTATTATACTACATGACTTTTTAAATGTATGCCATTTATATACAACACTTCATAATTTATTTTTACTTTACAAGTGGTATACACATGAAAGCCGTATGTGGTAACTGAAGTGAAAATTTGAAATGTTCGGTTTCCCTGTCACTTTCATCTGAATCTCTAAAGCAATGCTAGTGAAACACTGAATGCAGTTCTTCAGAATGACTATCATTTTGATTGTGCAAGCTTATTTTTTGGGAGGACAGCTTTAGGTTAAGTCCTGTTAGTGAGTCATAGCAGGATCAAATTCATCTGCAGCACTTGTACTCAGTCATGCGTATGTGCATAATTTCTTCTCAGATAGCCACACTGCTAGTAGGTTTAAAAGATGTGTTAGTAAACACACCGCTTCATGGTAGTACTGATTTGGTTTTCCTTGCAATCTGTAATTATTACTGCCCCCATGATTAGCAGGAGCATTGGATGTTTTAGTAGTAAACAACTGTTCATATCTGCTAACCGTGCTATGTTAGTTTCTGAGGTTTCTGCAGTAAGATTGGAACATGATTATTTGAAGGTAGACAAGTACCCCGTGGATTTTGCTGTGTCTTTGCCATGAACATAGATAAATTTAATAGTGTATATTTCAGTACTTTACCTACAATAATTCATATAGAATTGAACCATTTTCAGTTAAGCACTCTTAATGAGGCAGAAGAGGAACAAGGCCACAACAGAATGATTACTTTTAATCAATTCTAATTACTTTTAAGTCGTATTTATTATATAAATGATAGCGCGTTGGTGATTTTCATTTGAAAGTTGTATATTCAGTTCTTTGTAATGGTGTGTTTCTGTCACCTCTTGATTTTCAGATTAAGTTGCTGAGTGTTTGTTACAACCATTGTGTGTTTCCAGTAAAAGTAATTTATATCTTTACATTTATATGAATGTTTCAGTGTAGTAGGATATGTACAGCTCAGCATGTGCAGCTCATATGCTGTGGGCCTGATAGTATATGTGCAGCAGGTGAAGATGCAACACATGTATATTCTGTGTGGAGCACAATTTTCAATGCAAATATCTATGGAATAATTGGTGTCTATGTTGTGGAAGTACCCGATGGTGACAAGCAGTTACCAGTATTTTTTGGTACTGAAGGGTGACAGGCATCATTTGTTGAATAAGATCAAAATGTATTGAATTTTAAGTTCTTCTAGCTTATGCCTGAAAATTGAAAGGCTTGAAGCTACACTTACATGTCTCTGATAATGCATCATAGCCATTCAACTTAAGATGTATATTTAATCTTATTTTTTTTTTTTTTGGGGGGGGGGGGTAAAGTGCTTTTTTTTGCATTTTGGTGCCTGTAGTAATTATCCAAACCTTTTGTTGAAGGCCAGTAGTGAAATACTGTTATACGAATATGATGAATTTCTGTTTTCACATTCTACTGGAATGCAATGTCTTGCCTTTAAGTATGATATTCAGACTTATCTGTACATCTTTTAGAGGAACATTTCTATTTTCAGGCATGACTTACCCCTTCATACAATTTACCTATTTTGGGAGGTGCTTTCCTATTTTAAGGCTTAATTTACAACTACACATGATGTACTGACCCCCACCTCCACCCCCCATCCACCAAAAATTTGATGCTGTTTGAAATGCAGAAAACTAAACTGTTTGTCCAAAATACTGGTGGCACGAGTAATTTAAAGAAAGAAGGCTCACATTACATCTCTTTTTCGTAAACAAAAATAAATGTGTGAGGTAGATTCTCTGTTAAGGTCTACAGATTTACAGGGTCTTCGATAACATGCTTATATTTTACTCACACAGATATTTAAACTTGTTTCTGAGTAGTATCCCACAGTCCTGCTAGAAGTGGGAGGAGCTATGTGTTATTAAGAATTAACATTTTATGTTGATGAGGGATCCAGACTTTTGGCTTCTTGTAGGTACTCGAACCATTATACCTATTTTTAATATCTGCAAATTGAGAGGTATGGTGATTTTGCAGTATTTGATGGTAGTTTTTTCATTTTATTTTGGTGGGGCTGGATTTTGCAAGTTGGCATTTTTTTTCTGTGTTTTCAGTCTTTTTCTTTTTACATTTGAAAACATTTTTTGCAGCAGTAGAATGATCAGTCCTGATTAGCTGCATAGCAGTGTCTCATCAGTAATCCACTCCAGAATATAGTTTTGAAAGAATGGCCATATTTGCATTTTTAGGGCAGGCAGCTGCTGGTTCAGTGTTTTGTACTTTGCCTTCAAGCATATTTTTCTGTATGTATTTGTGTATACTAGCTGTATAGTTTTCGTACATAGGAATAAACACTTTGTAGACGTTGTCCTTTGTCCTGTTCCTCTTTGAGTTATGCCAGAGGACCAGTAGACCATAGCTTAGGAAGTTTGCTGGATGCTTCAAGCCATTGTCATTTTTTTTCTTTTGCTCTGCTCACTTCTGTATTGCATATCATTAGCTACTTGTTTTTTCCTTCATTATTTCTGCAGTATCCTACCCTGCAAGCATGTTTTCTGTCTGGTTTCCAGCCCCACTGGCTTGTCCTTTATTGCTAAAAGATTGTTTCTTTGGACAAATTATGCTTGGCAGTTATCATTCAGGAGCTGTACATTTACCACTGTAAGACAGCTTTCATGGTTACATTTTAACTAAACAGTGTAGGGTGATTGCAAGGCCGTAAATACTGTTTATCCTCATTTATCCAAGCCTTGGCTGATATTGTGATGTGCCTGAATGAAGTTTGCTCTGACCTAATGCACAGTTCAAAAATGCTGGTTCTATTGAAGTAAATATTTTGCTAAAACAGTGTTTTGTTTATCTTCAAGTCATCAGCATGACATTTAACTCGCTGAGGCTTTGGAATACATGTAGTGTTATATGGATGTCTTGGTTTTACATTCCTGTTTAATTTAATGGTGTGTTTTATGACTGACACTAGAGTTATGTATGTAAACGGTCACACTTTTAAGTGATATTGATTGAGAACTGATATCTGTCACTTGGGAATTTTGTACAGTCACTAAAGAAAAAAATTCAGCTGGGCTTAGTACTCACTGGTGCTGTCTTTTTTGTCTGTATGGGATCAAGATTTTTAAAAGGTATGCAGTCATCTTCATCATGCAAATCCTGTGTGCTTGCTTGGTGAATATTTCTGCAGACGGCAGAAATGTATTTCACTGAGATATGGTCTTGTGATCAGTAACAGACACTTTATCTTTGTCACTACATTTTAAACCATGCTCAGAATATGTGTACATTGTGGCCTTTATCTCAAGAATCTTGTTTTGCGCTTGTAAATACTGAAACTGTTAGTGTATCATTTTATAAATACAGTACCACCAGTTTTAGTATCCCTCACTTTATAAGACAAGTTTCGCATTTTGAAATGTTTTGTTTGATTTGTGGATAATTGTTTTAGTAATAAAGGAATAATCTGTCATCAGTGTTCTATGCAAGTTGCATAATCCATAATAAATACAAACGGTGAAGAGGTCTAGCAGTTATTTTGCTTGTGGTGAGCAAAGCAAAACATATGTGTCTTTTTTCAGCCATAACATAGGCTATGTCCTTCATTTCTGTAGTGCTTTTATACAGGCAACCTTGGAACTCATATCCACACGTAATCAACTATTTCTTGACAGCGTCATATGTTCACCAGTTCTGTTTGCCTTTCAGATGATTTTAATGGACAAAGCAGATGCACATACTCCCAGCTATTCATTGTTGAGTACATTTTACAGGACCTTCCTCATTTCTAAATATTACTAGTAATGATCATTGTAAGATGCAACCCAAAAGAGATGTTGCTTAGAGAAAACAACAGAATGTTAACAAAACTAAATTTATGATAATTGATACCTGTCATGAATTAAAACATTTCTGTAATAGCTGATCCATTTTAAGTAAAAAAAAGCTGGTACATTTTAAGTATTAAAAATAAAATGGGACCAGAGCCTTACCATGGCAGTTAGAATAAAGTACTGCACTATGACTGTATTTTTTTTATTTGCAGACAACTCTATATTTGGTTTGGTTTGCTGTTATCATTTGAGTGACATACTGATTATTTATTGACAAAGTGTGTCTCACATTTGCTATTAAGTCAGTAGAGCTATTTGTGTAGTCCTTCTCCACTGGTTTAATTTAAATGTTTTTTTTTTTTTTTTTGCATACCTTGATGGGAACAGACCTCATTCCTAAGTCAGGGCAAGCCTGACATTCACGAATACAGTATTGTTTCTTGTCTTCATTTTAGACTTGGCTGCTCTTCTCAGCACTCTCAATGTACCCAGAATTGTCTCGTTCTGTATTTCATGTATGGTTACATGTGTTTGTAGCATATTTAGGATATGATTGTAAATTCTTTTCTATTAGTCCTATTACTCCTACTATTACTATTGGGACTTTCTGGACGTCTTTCTTCCACATTCCTTCAATTCTGTGTGTGCATATCCTGATATTTTTTTAGATTGATTGTGTTCTCTTCATTTCTACATAAGATGCGGTAATCAGTTTCAATCATCAGTGTTTTTTTTTTTTTTTTTCCTTAACTACTCTATCTGGTTTTCTTGCATCTGTTTCCGAACTGTTGGTAGTGTGTAATCCCATGTGATCTAAACTTCATAATTTTCTGTAATGCTGTGGTTCATGGTTCCAATTCTTCTCAGCTACTTCTGTAATGTAGGATTTGCACAATCCCTAGTGCAACAGTCTTGCCACATTATTGTGTCCTTCATTGTACAAACCTTCAGCCATGAGTGTGTCACATCTAGCAAAGAGATGTCCACATTTTTCCAGTTCTGCTTTGTCAAACCTACATTTGTCTGTTTGTCCCGCTTATTCTGTAGACTTTATGCACCAGCGTGTATGTGGTCCTCTTTCTTGGGCAGCCATTAATAGCCTTTCATAGTTTGGTTTCATTTCACCTGTCAGCCATTTCTGAATAAAATCTTCGTCAACATGAGATTGTTCCAGAATATCTCTATATTCACCACTGTTTTTGTGAATTTTCCATTTTTCTTTCCATCCCTTCTGATCATTTTCTTTATATTCTTTCTTTTTTTTTGGGGGGGGGGGGGCACTTTAAGTTGCTGTCTTTTTACTTCTGGTTTTGTTTCCATTCCTGCTTTGTTCTAAAATACTTTTAAGAAAAGATGTCATGTTAGACGACAACTCTTCATGTTTTAGAACTTTCAGTATGTCTGATGAGGTCAGTAAATATGTATGCAGTTCCACAAATGTGGATTTATACATGTAGTCAGTTTAAAGATGACCCATGTCTCCTCCAGAGCATGGGGGTGTATAATCTTGATATGCACTGGCTTTTATATATCATTTGGTAAGCATTTTTCTTGTCTAACTGGTTCAATGCTTTTTGAGGCCAGTCACACCAAAGTTGTAAATTAGAATAAGAAGAGCAAATTGATTTATAGCTTGGAGTTTTTTTTTAAACAAGAAACAGCTTTATTAAATTATTGTTTATGACATAGGCAGTCTTACATTTATATAAATGAAAATAAACCATCCCAACACAATCTCAGTTGCAAATATATATTGCAAACCATACCAACACAACTGTAACTGCAAACGTTATACATCACCTATAACCAATCATTGTCAGTCAACCATTACATAGCTCATTCATTTCCTGCTTTTTTTAAACCTTGTTTCTTCTCTGCATATGTTGATCCCACACTTCTCATTTTTTTCTTATATCATTTGCAGCTGCCCTTTTCTAAAGATCCCAATTCCAGTTGTTTTATCTCCGTTACTATCTTCAAGTAAAGCTGGTTTAGATCTTGATTTCCATTTTTCTAGTAGTTGCTTTTTTGGCAGCCATCATAATTGCACACAGCAAGGTTTTACTATATCTAAGCAGTTCCGATTCTGTATCATAGCTGAAAAGAATAATTTCCTTAGTTACACCAATTTGCTCACCCAGAGTCTCCAACAGAACAGTCTGTAAGGAATCTTTAAAGCCTGCCAACTCATTACACTCTTAGAAAATACATTCACAGTTACAGCTTTTTTCCCCATCACACCTCCAACATTTGCTGCTTACCTGAGGAAAAATTCTGTGGAGTTTACTTGGGAAATAAAAGTAAAATACCATTGTAAACATTTCCAAGCCAAGAACCCAAATCTTTCTAGACTTTGTTGCATATTTTGGGAAATGTACATATATCCCCATTGTTTCTTTGTGAATTGCTTGTCCAAGCTCTCTTCCCAAGCCTTTCTAACCTCCTCTGATCGATTCTTATAGTTATTATGCAGTATTTTATATGCTGTGATTATGGTCTTTCGTTTAAGACTCTCCTATTTCTTTCTCTTTGCCAATACTCTGATATCACTCCTTGATAGGGAAGGCAGTCTCTAACCTGCAGTCCAAATACGTTTTTGGCGTCTTCTCATTCTGTTATCTTTCCCTCTCTCCAGTTATTTGCTCCTGATAAATTGGTTCCTTTGCCAGTTTTTTTCCAATAAATTCCAGCCCCCTCTTGCCTATTGTCTGTGTCCCTAATTGCAGTCATCCTTATTAGCAGAATCTCATTCCTCCATTCCCGTGTTGGCTTAGTTCTTAGAATACACAACCAAAGTTCACTCTGGAAGCTCCAAATGAGGGCTAAAGAACCACAGATATAAATCCCTTGATATAAATCCACAGATGCAAATCCAAGGTTAGTTGAAATAACCAAAAATGATTCCAAAATGCGAAATGACTCTAATAACGCTTGAAAAATCCAAACAAGTACGTTTTCAAACACCTTCTTCAGCAAAAGACAATTACAACTTGCTAAAAATGCTTGCACTTTATATACAAGGGAACTGATTGTTAAATTGATTAATTAAATAATTTAATTGCATTTCAGTATGCCCTGATAAAAGTTTTAAACACAAAATATTCACTTGAAAGTTTTTACTTGACAGTAATAAAACCAAATAAATAACAAATGTTAAAAACAATCATTGTATTCATAGGAATGTTTAAATATATTTGTATAAAAGTTGTTTTAAAACATTTTAAAAGAAATTCCTTATACTTGTATGTAATGAAAAGTTACTATGTTAATGTGTAGTGTAAATCACCATCTAGTGGCTAAAAATAATATTGTAGATTATAACTTGGCAGCTCTAAGCTTTAAAACTGGAATGATGGAAAGCATATCATTCATACCAGGTCGTTTGGTAGCATCCAGTGTTATCTGCCAAAATAATTCTCTGTACTCAAGTTTGGTTTCCCACATGCCACCCCTGATTTCTTTTGGTACTACCTCTAAAACAAAAAAATTGAAAACTGCATTTTTACAGTACTGGGAATGACGAAATAAAGCATTGTGTTCATTACTTTTTTTAATTTCATAGTAATGTTCATATATTCTGGATCTAAGCTTCCTTTCTGTTTTCCCTATATAAAATGAATCACAGGAGTGGCATGTGGCTATGTACACTACTCCCTGGGTATTGCAATTAGCAAATTTGGAACTGGAAATTGTCCTATTTCTGCTGGGAATGGAAATAGTAGTGCCTGTTTGAATGTATTGGCATTGGGAGCAGGATCCGCACCTGAATGTACCAACTCTGTGTGTTTGACCATTCATATTTATAGTACCCCCTATTTCAAAAATATTTTTGAGGTTCATGTCCTTCCTATATATGAATTGGAGGTGTTGATTTTTGATATATTCTAGATCAGTGATATTCCTAAACCTATCCCATTCCTGTTTAATTTTGGTTTTTAGTACCTTTGCATCACCAGTATAATCCATAACATAGGCCTTTGTAAAATTGTTGCTGTTGGTATTAGTTCCATGGGAATTTTCTTCTGGTTCACTTTGGTTACATAATGGTTTGGAAACATCTTGTCCCAAAATTGGAGCGAATCTCCCCTTCCTTCCTTCTAATACAATCTGGTATATTTCTTCTATAAGGTAGTCTGGATATCCTCTATCTCTGAACATATTCATAACGTATTCACTATCCCTAATAAAATCTGGATCTTCAGAGGTCATCCTGCTGGTCCTAATGATTTGCCCCTTGAAAATATTCCTTTTTTGACCAAAAGGGTGTCCACTAGAAAAATGAAGATAAGAATTGGAAAGTGTTGGCTTCCTATATATTTTGGAGGTAAAATGATCATTACATTTGCTTATTAAAACATCCAAGTAGACACACTCCTCAAAATCTATAGTATAGGTAAAATCTAAAAACGTGGTTGTGCTTTTGATGTAATCCAAAAATTCAAAAAACTTTTCCACAGTGTCAGTCCAAAAAATGACAATATCATCAAGAAAGCGTTTATAGAAGCTCCAACATTTAACAAATTGACAATTGGTAATATATAATGTCTCCCACCAGGAAAGTATAATATTTGCGTAGGTTGGTGAACATTTTGCCCCCATGGCAACACCCCTTTCTTGCTTAAGAAATTCACCTTGGAAGAACATAAAATTATTCTTAAGAACCATCTCCATCAGTAAGAGACATGTTCTGAATATGTCTGTTGAAAAATTACCATTTTGGGCCATACTTTCCTCAAGCCACTGGAGACCAATATCGTGTGGAATTGATCCAAATAAATCAATAATGTCCAAAGTTATAAATATAACATTCTCAGAATACAAATGGGTTTTTATTTGTCTGAGGAAATCCCAAGAATCTTTCAACACTGTATTACCTTTATTAGATAGTCCCTTCAAATGTACGTCCACATATTTGGCTAAGGGGGTTGTGATAGAACCTTCAGAAGAGACAATCAGTCTTAACGGAGGATCATTTTGGTCTTTATGAACCTTGGGAATACCAAATACCGTAGGAACTCTTGGATTTTTGTTCAATAATTCAATTCAATTAGTTCTTAGAATACTTTCTGCTACTTTATGAATATAATATTCTTTATGATTGTTATTCTCCTTAAAGGTCTGCATCCAAAATCCCAGTCTGTCCTTGTTTCTTGAACTTCCACCCATTTCATTATCATCTCTTTCCACTTTGAATTATAGTTTTCTGATTGTGCTATGTATAGGACCTTTAACTGTGTTGCTCTGAAGTACCCTTTCAAATCTGGTAATCCCAGTCCACCTTGTTCTGTTGGAAGAATAAGCTTATTCTACTTGACTCTTGTCATCTTCCCTTCCCAGATAAAATTCTTCAACTGTTTAATTGCTATCTACAACTTCTTCTCTGGTTGATAAAAATATGCCTGACTTCTGTATAAGACTAAAGGGACGGAAAACATTTTAACTGCCTGTAAATTGCTGTCAAAATCCATATAAAAGAGCTTCCATTTTCTCAGTTTTTGTATCATCTTTTATTTTATCTCTTCCCACATATCCTTAGCTGCCACACCGGAATGATTTTAGTCCGTACCCCTAAATAGTTCATTTTATCATGTCCCCATAAGTATAGATATTGCTGCACCAATTCGTATTCGGGTACATAATTTACCTGTATTGCCTTTTTATTTTTTTAACTTCATTTAATTTTGTATCCTGAAAAGATTTGAAACTGTCTCAATATGTTCCACAACAGTTTAATGGCCCTTTCTGGTTTTGTCAGGCATAAAATAATGTCATCTGCAAATTGAGCCAGCTTTTTTGACTACCATACCTATTATATCCTTGAACTTCTGAGTCCTTTACTTTCTTTGCCAGTGGTTCTAAATGCAATGTAAATAACGAAGGGAGAGAGAACAACCCTGCCTGGTTCCTCTGCTGAAGCTGAGATTATCAGAGAGGGCCCCACCCACTTTAATTTTCATCTCCATTCACTCATATATCCTCCTAATCCATATCATTTTGGCAGGGAATGCAAATGCTTCCATTGCTCTGTTCATAAAGTCCCAGCTTAGTCTGTCATATGCATTCTCTACATTAAGACCCACCAACAACAATGGTATTTTCTTACATTCCACTTCCCTCTGGATCATCCGTGTTCTGTTAATGTCAAATGTTTGTCTCGACCAACAAAACCACATTGATCCATATTTATCAATTTTGGTATCACTTTTGCCATTCTTTTAACCATTGTAGACATAAATGCTTTATAATCATGGTTTAGTATTGAAATGGGTCTGTATGAAGCTGGATCTGATGACCTTTACCTTCTCTAGGTATTACAGCTACCACAGCTTTCTTCCAAGATGTTGGTATTTCGCCTCTTAAAATACTGTTAAAAACTTCCAGATCTTATCAGTTTTTCCCTCTTAACTTCCGAATTTCCACAGGAATATCATCTGTTCCTGGGGACTTTCCTGTAGATTGGTTATACATCACCATTTTTATCTCATTTCCTATCCTGTTCGTAATTGAGCCTCCTCAACCTATAACCTTGGCATATTTAATTCTTCCATAAATAGTTCCAATTGTACCTTTTCTTGATTTTTCTATATTTCTCTGCTTTATACAGACGTTCATAAAATTTCTGAAATATTTCTAATACTTCTACAGGATCCCTTTTTATCTTCCATGTTATATGCTTTATAAGCTTGATGACAACCCTTTCTACTTTCTGTTGTTTGAGTTTTTGTGCTAAAAGTTTTGTGCTCTAGAGTTATCAAAAAAACAGTTGCCTAACAGCAGTCTTTCTAAACTCATGCATGTTATCAAGGTAATCCCTTATTTTGTCTTCAGCATTCTGCAGTTGCTCCTCCTCTTGTTCTGTGAGATTCCCCGTATTTTGCAATACTTTAACATTTGTCAGTCCCTCTAAATAATTCTTGTTACTTCTTAACCATATCTCCCTTTCTTTTCTTTCCACCCTGTTTTTAAACTCCACTTAATTTTATCCCACTCCCTAGCAATATTTTCAGAAGAAATTTGTATTTTCTCTAATAGCTCCTGAATAATTTCCATTACCCATTCCTTAAATTCTTCTCTTTTCAACAGATAAGTGGGAAAGCGCCAGTATCTCATTTTTGTTTCATTACCCTGTGTTTTTATTTTTAGTTGTTATTGATGCTTGATCTGAAATAGGTATTGGGTACGGATGACGACCTTCAGTTAATTGCACATGTTCATGTGAAATGTAAATTCTGTCTAGCCAAGCCCAGTTTTTGTATCTTGGGGAATAATATGTAAATTGACTCAAAACTTTTAATACTGAATTCAAATCTTTCTTCCCAAATGGTTTCATAAATGTATTTAAAAATCTACCCTCCATTGTTATAGTTTCCCTTCTGAGCCCCCAAACACATCATCACTGTTGCAAATCAAATTCCAATCCACACCTATAAGTAATGCTTCTTGCTAAAAACTTATTAGTTCTCCCATAATTTTCTTAAGCTCCATTATAGCAGTTTACAGTGGAATATAAATACATGTCAGTGTAATCCTCCCTTGCCAGTAGCTCCTTAGTACTGCAAATCTATGATTATTGTCTTTTTTATCCTTTATTACTATCAGAGATCTTCTTGCAATTAATATGAGTACTCCTTTCTTTCTTTCTTTGCCCCAGGTATTCCACTGAATAACCATCTTGAAAACCTTTCTTTATCAAATTCACATGTTCAGTTCTAAGTGTGTCTCCTGTAGCATACCTATTTGAACTCTACATTTTTAATATAGTTCACTACTCTCTTTTTTTTTATCTGTGAGACCATTAACATTTAAAGACCTGACATAGTGTCAAACGCAGCACTAAGTACATCTTCAAATATTGAAGTTTTACCTTCCGAATAGGAGCAAATGTTCCAAACTGACAGACACACACACAGACTCAACCTTACATAAAAGGAAGGTTATCCGTGATAAAGAAGCATGGTGTATAGCCTGTGGTTCTAGTAAGTCTTATCTGTTTTTTTTTTTTTCTTGTCTTTATTGCTCTGTCAGCTGGGAAAACATTTAAATGCTTTCAGAAAGCATTTTCTCCAACCTTTTTCTCTTTATCAGATTGTTAGAGACATCAGAATCAAAAACAAAACGGTTAGGAAAAAAAAGCCTTATAATATTCAATATTCCTTTTTATTTACTTGCTTTCACTTAAAACGTGGTATTAGATTAAGCTATTAGCAATAACCCAGTCATTCCTCTATGCAATAATGAGAAAGAACACACTATTTTTTCTTTTGCCATGCTCTTTTAAGCAGATATTTTTGTTACATTGCAGTGCCTACATTTCTTAAAACTGAACAAAGAGAAAGAATTAGTATCCCACTTAAAAATAACTGAAATAAATACTTTATAACATGTAAAGGAAATCCTGCACCATTTAAATAGTACTATTAAGAAAACAATTTGTTTTACTTAGTTAACTTTCTCCCTCCTCTTCCGCTTTCCAGAGCATTTTTCCAAACATTAATAATATGAAGAAGGGCATATGCTTTTGAGTCCCCTACAAGTTTAACAAAGTCCAGAAAAGTTCAATATTTCCAGATTTTCTTCTTCTGCTGTCATGTTTCACAAATATAATTATTGCTTTGTAATTCCACATTTTTTCAATTTCCAATTTGCTAATTGTATTCTCTAGATGTTATTGACATGAAGTAGGGCATATGTTTGAGTCCCTAAAAGTTTAACAGAGTCCAGGAAAGTCCAATATTTCCAGATTTTCTTGTTATATTCCTGTTCATCTCCTTCTCCCAAACCCTATCTCTACTTCATTTCCAGTGTACTCTTGTTTCTTCTACTCAACTCTTCTGCTTTTTTCCCTCTCTCAAGCTTTTTCCTTTGAAACACTGGAAACTGTTTTACTGTCAGTCTCTCTGTGGTTTTTATTATCAGAAGAGCAATAAGCAGAATGTCCTGTTTTACAGCTCACTTTTTGTTGGACAAACATTTGCATTTCTCATATACTTCACAAAACAATTTTTTTTTCCTCCAGGAAAATGATTTTGAAGATTGATTGATTTATTTGACATTTGTTAACCAGGTTAGTCCAATTGGGCAAGTAGCCCTTTTTCAGTGGAGACCTGAGGAGAAAAGCTCCAAAACAGTAACAATATTAGCACAATAATCATTATACAGAGGAATAAACTAAAAGAAGTGCAATTTAAAATATATCTATGATGAAACATGCTAGAAAAATATAATACATATAACTAGGAATTGTGCCATTAGTAGTATGTGTAAGAGTAAGATGAACCAGCAAGCTAGAACTGGCCCATACATTCAAAATCCTAGAATACAAAGTTACAAACAATAGAAAACTTTTGAAGCAGAGACAGCAAGAGGGTGTAGAAAAAATAATACCACATTATTGGAAGAGTGAGGGTAGAAATTATTTTGAATCATTACAAGAGCATGTTCATGATAAACAAAGAGTATCCTTTAGTGTTTTGAAAGAGTTTGGGTTACAGGTTTTTCTAACTCTGAGGGGAAGCTTATTCCAAGTGTTAGCCACTGAGTAGCTGTAGAGGTTTTTTTTTTTTGCACATACACATGCAGAAGATGATGTTGGGTAACGCAGAGAGGGAGGTTGGGAGTATGAGGGTGGAAAGAGAGGGGCAGGTGGTAGGATCAGGTATGATAGAATGGGTCATGAGAAGTTGGAATAGAAGAATTTGATGATGTTCTTCGTGTTTCACTGTTGCAGTCATTACATTTGGGTAATCTGCTGGCAGGTTGCCCTCAGTCGGCCTGATTAACAAAGTCTTGGGTCCTGCGTCAGTTGCTGTCCCTTCTTCCATGATGTCAGGGGTATAAAACATGCAGCCAACGCCATTACATCAGTCTTTCTTGCCGTGCGGTGCCCGAAGCAGAAGCAGCTCACAAGTGCCGGTCGGCCGACTCCTGAAATTTTCATTTTCTTGTTTCAAAACCAAAGTCTACTAAAAGCTAAGTACCCCATTGATGAAACTTTTTCTTGCTCCTTACCGATGTCAGTAAAAGTTAATAATTGTATTACATGTGGAAAGCAAATACCTCATAAGGATTTTCATTTGTACTGTATTCCTTGCCTAGGCCCTGACCACAATGTGCCTTGCTGTCGGTTTTGTGCTAAATTTAATCAATGCACTATTAAACATCTGTATATTTTTGCTTCTAAATATTTTGGCTCAAGATTTAACTATCCAGAAATGTCGTCAGTTAACAATCCAACTACCGGAATACCTAAAAAATGCAAAGAGAAAGAGACAGACCATCGAGGTCCAAAACGGACAATGAAGAGTCGCCGGTACTCAGTGAGGTGCTTTTGCAGCCCCTGATACCCGCTAGTTTTGATTTGCAGGCCTCTACTGAGACCCATTCTGAGTCCAGTATGCCACTAAATACTTAAGTATTGAACCCACGGATGTCTCTACCTTAGATGGGTCCGGAGCCGCTGACCAGGCACCGGCTTCTGAGGGTGTTTTCAGGCCTAAAGATTTGTATATTAAACTGACGCCATCTTCAAAACTAAGGCCAAAAACTACTTCTATGTCTAAAAAAATTATGCTTGGGCCATGTGTACAGGCCCCAATGCCTAAAAACCAAATGATCAAAATGGCTGAATATTTAATTACCTTGATCAAGTGTACCCATCCCCCTCTTGCTAAGAGGCCTAGGCAAGGCACTATGAATCTTCAGATCAGGTTTCTCTTTCTTCTGATTCCTCTTCTGATCAGGAATTATCTATTCCCACTTAAGAGGACTCTGATGCAGAAGATTCCATCCCTTCTGCTTTACCTCCTGAGGATTTTTCTTTTGGAGAAACTTTGTGTACATTAAGGGAACACTTTCACTGGAAGAGTCAGGATTTTTAAGAATCTAAAGAGAGACTTGGGGATTTTCTTCTTCTTCCTCAGCATAGGCCTTTGGCTATACCTCCTGTTCTAGACATTGTTGATAATGTTTTCTCAGAATCCAGTATGACTCCTGATTCCCTGCCTCTGGCTCCTAGTAAGCCAGACAGATTCTATAGGATTCCTGACTCCCACAAATTCCTTTTTAAAAACCCTACTGCTGACCCTGAAACCATTTGTCTGGGTCCCACGGGCGTTAAGGCCTCTACTGCTAAAAAGCCTACCCCTTCTGATAGAGATTCCAGGGCATTGGATAGATGGGGTAAGAAGGTTTACATGTCTGCAGTCTTGACAATCAGGGCTTTAAACTGTCAATTTCATATGCTTAAATATCAGTAGCATGTCATGGGTTTACTTAAATGGAAGATGATGTTGATTTCTGACTGTGGAAAATAGAGTTGCAGGATTTATTGCATTCAGCTGAACAAGTTGGAAAACATACTTTGCAATGTGGTTTTGATTCCTTGGAGGCCTCTTGCAGGGCTGCTGTAACTGGATCTGTGATAAGAAGGCAAGCTTGGCTCAAGGAGCAAAGTCTGCCTGACCATGTTAAAACAAAATTGTTGGATGCTCCTTTACAACAGGTCAGTCTATTTGGTAATAAGGCTGAAGAAGTTTTGAAAAAGATGGAAGATAAAGCTAAATCTATGGAAACTATGAACAATTTCCTACAAGTGCAGCCACCCAGGTTTAGTAGGCACTGGCCTACTAAGAACTGGTCCTTTCCAGTACCCACTAGGGCCACTTGGGTCAAACCCAGATATTCCAAAGGCTCCAGGGTTCAGTCACAAGGAACTTTTAGAACAAAGCAATGGGGTGCCTCCACCTCCAAATCTAGAAGCAATAAGGCACCTTCCTATGGTAAACAGTCTCAATGACTTCAAACTGCAATCATCAAGCACTTATCTTTTGGCCGCCCCTTTGGGGGGAAAACTGGCACTTCATGCATGAAACTGGCAATTGATTACCCAGGACAAATGGGTTTTAAATATAGTATCCCAGGGATACAGATTTCATTTCCACACATTGCCAGTCCCAAACGGATAGCCAGACATGCCTCCAAATCGGTGGGCAGAGGCCCAGAAACAAGTTATGTCCCTCATGAATATGGGGACTATTCAACCAGTACCAGAAAAGGAAAAGGGACAAGGTTTTTATTCAAGACTTTTCCTGGTACCCAGAAAAGACAAATCATGGCGTCCAATCCTGGACTTATCCATTCTAAATACATTTTTGGACATTCCAAAATTCAAGATGCTGACTCTTCAACAGTTACTTCCTATGCTAGGCAAGGATGCCTGGTTGGTAACTCTAGACTTAAAAGAGACATACCCGCATATCCCAATCAGGGAATCTTGCAGAAGATACCTCCGCTTCAAAGCAGGCTGTTTGCATTACCAGTTCTCTGCACTGACCTTTGGCTTATCTACTGCACCCAGGGTCTTCAAAAAGTGCCTGGCACCAGTAATTGCATTTTGCAGGCAAAGAAATATTCAAATTTATCCATACCTGGACGATTGTCTAATTCAGGCAGAAAGCAAGGACACTCTTCTAAAACATCTGGCATTTGCAAAAAGGCTTCTAACTTGTCTAAGGTACACCATAAACAAAAAGAAATCACAACTGGTACCCTCTCAAATAATTACATTCCTGGGTGCAAGCTTGAATACAATTGCCCAGATGACTTGCGCCAGAAAAACAAATTCAATTGATGACTTCAAACAGGTGGTCACAAAAACCCAGCTATCTGCAAGACAAATTCTGCAGGCCTTGGGGTTCACGAACAAATAACCAGCAAAAAAAGTCTTAAAAAAAGACTAAAAGTAGAAAAACAACAGCAATTCCACTTTGAAAATATTTATTATTTAAAATACATGTATTAGCGCCTTGGCCACTACAGCCTTCAACGAGCACATAATTCATAGTAAAAATACATTCCCTTATATACTAAAAGATAATCAATAATAACATAATCAATCAATTAAACAATTACATTTTTAAAGAGACTACACTCTCTCCCAAACCCTGGGGGAACTTTGGGGTTCATGGCCTGCTGCATTCTTCTAATTCCATATGCAAGACTGCATATGAGGAAACTTCAATGGTACCCAAAAAGCTTATGAAGTCAACATTGTCACAGCCTGGAAACGATGATTCCTATCATTCCTTGCCTACAACTAGAGTTCCTATGGTGGGCAGAGGCCTGCCACCAAAACAAGGGACTGTCATTCATTACACCCCCTGCCGCCCAAACCCTGACTACAGACTCATCAGACTATGCTTGGGGGGGGGGGCGCATCTGGCAGGGAGATGCATTCAGGGCCAATGGAGCCCAAATCAAATGCACCTACATATCAATCAGAAAGAGATGCTAGCTGTACAGAATGCTCTGACAGCCTACAAAGACTATCTTCATCCAGGACAACTACTGATAAAGACAGACAACACCACAGTCAATGTGGTACATAAACAAGCAGGGGGGTACACATTCCTACCCCATTTGCAGACTAGCCATGGCATTGTGGAACACTGCCTTGACTTATCAAATACATCTACAAGCTCAATTCCTGTCAGGAAAGCAAAACACTCTGGCAGATGAACTAAGCAGAAATCTTATGGACCCACATGAATGGAAACTGGATCCACAAATCTTCAGCATGTTGACATGCAAATTGGGGAGCCCAAACATAGATATTTTTGCCTCACCCCAAAACTATCAGTTTGCTCTATCCTTCAGCTGGAAAAATCTATCAGTCTATGCCTTTCCCCCTCTGCCTCTGCTCTCCAAGGTCTTACTAAAAGTCAGACAGGAAAAAACAAAAATGATTCTGATTGCTCCAGACTGGCCTCGCCAACATTGGTACCCGCTCCTGTGCAATATGTTGCACCTTCCTCTGTGGTACCTGCTTCAGACACCTCACCTACTGTCTCAGCAGAACTATCAAATTCTGCACACTCTGCTCCAAACTTTGAATCTTGCAGCATGGCTAATTAACTAATTTCACCAGTTACATCTCTCAGCAAACCTGTGATGGATGTCATTTTGGAGGCTAGAAGGCCTAGTACTAGAAAATCTTATGCTGACAAATGGAAAAGATTCTGTGTCTGGAACCAAGCACAAGTAATAAGCACAGCAGTATCCAATATTCTTCAGATTCTGCAATACTTAACTGAGATGCTTCACAAGGGCCTATCGTTTTCTTCTATAAAAATCCATGCCTCTGCCATTTCAGCACATTACAACACAAAGCCTCCCCTCTTTTCTCATCTTCTGCTAAAGCAGTACCTCAGAGGGGCCAAAAATTTAAGACCTCCCAGGAGAGCACCAACTACTGCATGGGACCTCAATTTTGTTTTGGAAAAACTCACTCTACCTCCTTTTGAGCCAGCTGCCACTGTGGACCTAAAATTTCTCTATTGGAAAACAGCTTTTCGTTCAGCAGTCACTTCAGCTAGAAAGATTTCAGAACTACAGGCTCTTATGGCAGTGGAGCCTTTCATTATTTCTTACCCTGACAGGGTGGCTCTCAGGACCAATCCATCCTTTATGCCTAAAGTGGTATCTAGTGTGGCCCTTAATCAGACCATTCATCTGCCAACTTTCTTCCCAAATCCACAGAACAAGGGTGAGTGGATTCTGCATTCATTGGATGTACACAGACAACTAAGATTCTACTTAAACAGGACAAAATCTCTAAGAAAATCTGAACAATTACTGGTGGCATTTGCTGCAGGGGCAGAGGGAAAGGCTATTTCAAAGCAGACCATTTCCAAATGGATAAGCCATTGTATTTGTTTCTGCTATATGCACCATGGTAAACCTGTCCCCAGGGAGATCAGATCACATTCCACCAGGGCTGCATCTACTTCTGCAGCCTTTCTTAGAGGGGTTCCTACCAGAGACATTCTAGAAGCTGCTACCTGGAGCTCAGTTCATACGTTCACCAAATATTACCATTTACCTCTCTTCTCTAAATCCAGAGCAGGCTTTACCACTGCTGTCCTGCAGGGCCTTTTAGCTGCTCCTAATGCTGTATAATCCATCCTCCCAACCAAAGCTTTGAGATTCTACCCAAATGTAATGACTGCAACAGTGAAACACGAAGAACATAGTACAGTTGTGCACACTTACCATAAATGTAGATGTTCGAGTGTATTCACTGTTGCAGTCCTGGTTACTCTCCCTCCAGCCCCATTTTCTCTAACTATACATCTCATTTCTGTTACTATCTTTAAAAGCCTTTTTGGTGTATTTGCTTTTGTTTGGAGGTATATGTTTTGTGTTTTTTATTCTATATTTTGCTCCCCATTTGGGGGGCACCTGACATCTGGGGCAAGAAAAACTGATGTAATGGCGTTGGCTGCATGTTTTATACCCCTGACGACCTGACATCATGGAAGAAGGGACAGCAACTGACGCAGGACCCAAGACTTTGTTAATCAGGCAGACTGAGGGCAACCTGCCAGCAGATTACCCAAATGTAATGACTGCAACAGTGAATACACTCGGAACATCTACATTTATGGTAAGTGTACACAACTGTACTTTTGAATTCCAGCCATTGCAGGTTTTTCAAGGCTAGGCAGTGGTAAGTGTGGTAGGGTTGGTTGGTGGCAAATCTTGCAATTTTGTTGTAGGTGAGGTGAGTTCCAGTTTAGATAGAAGATTAGCTTGGACGTAAGTGAGGATGGAGGTAGCATTAGGGTTGGGAGTAGAAAAGCTTGTGCAAGAGAGAGTCTAGAAGCATTGGTAATGCCTAATTTTTGATGTCTTTTTAATACATTGCTGAATATGGAAGTCAAACTTTAGTTCATCTTCGACAATAACTCCTAACAGTTTAGTGTGAGATTCAACAGAAATGATTGTTTTATTTAGTGAGGAAACAGTAAAAAGATAGTTCTAAGACATTGGAGAGATTTTGGGAGAAATAAGACATTTAGTTTTCTTTGGGTTAAGTAGCAATTGGTTGGATTTAAGCCATTTTTCGACAGAGTGCAGAGATTCTTAGGTGAGAGTGTGAATGTGAGTGATATGGTCAGAGGTGGAGATGATTGTGGAATTGTCAGCATATGTTTGAGAAAGGACAGTGGACAGGAAGAGTATAGGCCATTAGAAAAGATATTAAATAATAAAGTCCCAATGATGGAGCCTTGGGGTGGTACCCCAGTTTGGACTGGTAGAAAAGGAGAGAGGTTGGATTGCCATTAACAGCTTGGAGTCTATTACAGAGCAAGCTGGAGAACCAAGACAGGGTGGAGTTGGAGACTAAGGGTAGCAAGTTTGGATAGAAGCAGTTAGTGGGAGACCACGTCAAAGGCTTTGTAGAGGTCAAGAAACAAACAGAAGATTAACTTATTGTTGTCATGGGAAATTGAATTTGTGGAAGATGTCAGAGAAGTAGCTGTACTGTGTTTTGGGTGGAAAACATGCTGTGTAGGGGTAAGGAGATTTTATTTTTGCAAGAAGTAGTGAAGGAGCTGTTTATAAATACACTTCCAGAATTTTAGACAGAGGAGACAGAATGATAATAGGCCTGAAGTTAGAGGAGTCAGTTGAATTGCAAGTTTTAGGAAATGATCAGCAAATGGAGAGAACGTTTTCAGTTTGCTAAAAAGTGATGATGTAAGCTGTGGGGATTCACTTTAGAAGCTCGAGATACTGAAATGTCAAATTTTGTATCTTGAGACCAAAACACAGACACTGCAAAATCATGAAAACCCAAAAAACCGACACCCATAACATCGAAAATAATCCAAAACCAACACCCAATGCTCCCCCAACATAAACATACTAAAATATCAAAAAACAACACACACACCACTACCATACCTATATGCAGGGGGGCAAGCCCTCCTGCACCCCCAGCCCCCCCACACCTCCACTACTATATATATATATATATATATATATATATATATATATATATATACACACACCAACTCTGAGGTCACACTAACACAAAAAAACAGACAAACCCAATGTAATGCACCCTACTCTCCCATTGCACACTGCTATACCTATCTCACAAAAAACACACCACTTTCAACATTTACACATACACACACCTACCTACCCTGGCCAACTTCTAAAACTTCCCAAAACTTTACACCAAACCACATTCCTACACAAAACCCTAAAAATTGCAAACTTACCTGGCCCTCCAAACATAATCACACATTGGCCGCCATCTTTCCTACCTAAGCACCACTTACCTTAAAGTGACAGCATACCAGAAAAGCAGCACACCTAATACCGATTCAACAAACTAACAGTCGACAATATGCAGTTTCAGGCAACTGCACTTTCACTCTTCTTAAATTTGAGATTTCAATATCTTGAGCTTGTAAAATGAAACCAGCTGTAGGGATGGGCTTAAGAGAGAACATGGTTGTGTGGGTGATGGTGGGTAATGGTGCTGTTTTTGGTTAAGTTGCGAATAGAGTCAATGAAGAAGGCATTAAGGTGGCAGTATTGATGGGAAAACTATTTGGGTATGGATTAGGTGCTGAAGGGCTTCCAGGATGTAATAGCTTATTTACTGATTACCAGAATTTTGTGGGGGTTGGAATGGGGATTGTTTAGTGACTTTTGAAAGATTTGTTAAGGTTGAACTTTTTTTTTTGTTTGAGTTACAAAGCTCTCTATATTGCTGCAGGTCGGTATATTTGTGATTTTTTTTCCCATGCACTGTCTTATTCATAAGTTCATGGGATGTTATAAGATAGATGGGTGCATAAGTTTGCATCTCATGCCTGCTTCTCAACATTCCCTGAATAATGGGATACATTTCTGTCTGGTGTACAATGAGAAGTCATTCTCCACAAACACTTTGCTGTCTCCCACTTTTGGTATTTTGCCCTTCTGCCACAGTTTTGTCAGAATCAACTCCTTCTGCAGGTAAGATTGCATTTTTACTATTAGAAATCTAGGTTGTTTTCTCATAGCCCAGTTTGGAGCATACACACAATGTGCCTGTTCAATTAATAATTCCTGTTGTGAAATAGTCCAATTACTTATTTGTGCTTTAATAAAATTAATAGTCTTCCTTCCAGCTTCTTGGGTAAAGCAGAATATCTCAGGTTTTCCCTATGGGCTGTGTCCTGTAATTCTATTATTTTTTGAAACATCTCTTCTTGTACAGACCCATATTCAGCCAGCCTTTTCTTCATGTCAACCTCTGAGTTTTGTAGTTTTATTACCTTATCTGAATGTCTGTTTAAAGCTTCTTCCACTTTTTACTGCCTTTTATTGTTTGAGTTTATATAATCCATCAGTGTTTAATTTATTTTAACCAGGTCTGCGTGCAGTTGCCTTATACTTTCCTCTAGGTTACTGGAAGCCATACCTGGAGCTTGCACTACTCTCTGCGAACAACTACAGTACTTTTTCCAGTCAGTGTTTTTTTTTTATCACCTTTTGTAGCTTATTTCCCTTCAAGTCCCCTGTTTCTTTTTTCTTGGCATCCAGGTAGTGCACTTACTAGCCACTTGCTGAAATTCACCGAGAACTCCAGGTCCACTGCTTTCTCTGCTATGTTTCTGTTTTCACACTGGGAGAGCTAGAATTAAGCTCTTACTCAATGTGCAACCATTTTGGAAGTCAATTTATAGCTTGGACTTTATTCCTGGATGTCAAAGCAGTTTTCAATACAAACTTTAGTTTTTTGGAGTATTCCTTACTGAGCTTTATTCACATTTGTTTGTTTTCCTGTTCACCGTTCATCGATTCATAAGTATTTATTCACTCCTTCCTGATCAAGTTCCTTTATACTGCATTTCTGTCCTAGGTTGATATTTTCATAATGATGCAGTTTTCCATTTATAAATTTTACTTTTGCACTCTTATCAAGAACAAATGTCATTCTTACATTACCTGAGAAAGTTTTAACCATCTGTAGTTGTGCTTTCAGAACCTTGTATGATAAACTGTAAAATTTTAAGTCATCCACAAAAGGTAGATCAGATGTCTTGACAGGGTTAGTCTCTAATAGCTAAACTATAACCGTAGCCTAACCCATTAAGTAAGCAACTTAATGAGTTATGGGTAAGATAAAACAGCAGTGGTGACAAAGCATCATCCTGAAATCTCCTCCTTTGAATTTGTATCCCTAGGATAATAATTTGCCCTTTGTTAAGGCTTAGCTGCAAAGAGGTTTGTCATTGTTTCATAGTCACTGCAAGTTAATTGATCAGTGAAGGTTACATCTTGTACATCTGTAAGCATTCCTTCATCCATGAATGGTGGGGTACTGTCAAATACTTTTTTCCTAATCTATCCATGCCAATGCTTACATTTTTTCACCATTTTTGCAGCTCTCTTTTATGGCTTTGCTTAGCAACAAGTAACCCTTTGTTCCATATGACTGACTATCTTTTTGCTTTATTGCCATGATAGTTTATAGTCATTTAGAAAAAAATAGTCTACATCAATTCCAGTATATACTTTGTATATTGTCAGAAGGCAAGTTATTGGTCCATAGTTCTTTGGGTGGCTTACAGGCTCTTAAAGAGGAGTATCATTTTTCCTGTTAACAAAGTTTGTGTCTGTTCAGGATGTGCATATAAGTAATTTTAAGGCTATATTTTCTGTTTCAGTTTCAGTTTCTTTGGCTGTTATTTCATCCCATTTCAGATCATCTGTATTAGAGCTCCTTATGTTTTTTTTCTAATTATTCTATCCATTCAGCAAATTTATTTTCAACAAGGTCTTCAAAATAGCTCTCCAAGCTGTATCTATTTCTTCTTTTTTTTTTTTTTGGGGGGGGGGGGTTCTATTCCTTGTGCATTATTTCCCTGCTTATCTATAAAAGCTTTTTGGGTCATTGAATTGCTTAATGTGCACTTTTCCTTTATACATATTAGCATACCTTTTAAGTGTTTATGTTTTTGTTGATATTTTTAGTTTATTATTAGAAATAGTGTATGAGAAATCCTGATCTGTTTTTGATAGTGTGTGTTTGTGTATTTATTTTAACATGCCTATATTTCTAAGTGTTCTTGATGGCCTGTTCTCTTTTGTATATTCTTCCAACAGGGATGCTATGTCTTTATTCAGTGTTACCATGGTGGTATTCTGCTTGTTCCCATTCTTTTCCTTGTCACTCTACATTTTTTGTGGTGACACTTCATCTAGTATTAGTTTAACTGCACAGTAGTTTAGCCTGTTTATTTTTGTTAACCCATGAATTTCTCTTAATAGTACTGATTACTGTGTTCATCTGCTTTACCAGTCTTCTAACATTTTGGGTCTTACTTTCTGTAATCTGTTTCATTCAACTATCTTAATATTTTTATTTATATTAACCCTTGTTGACCAGATTAGTTCCTCTAGGCTAGTAACCTCTTTTTAGTGGAGACCTGAGATGGTATTTATAGTATTAGGGGAAATTTGGCCAGGGCACTGGAAAACCTACCCTACTCTTTTTGGATCTTACAGGGACGCTGTTCACTGCTCCATTTCCTTTTATTGTTCTGAGCACATAGGTGGATTGGAGAAACTGGAAGGAAGTTGGAGGCAAGTGTGATGGTGAACAGCAGAAGGGAGAGGAATCAGAAAGTTGTTGGTCATATAAGGAAAATGAAATCGAAGGATCAGTCAAGTGGCTGAGGAAGCAGGAGAAGGCTGAAGTGAAGGAGAATGGTGAAAAGAAGGGAATTGAACCTTTGCAGGACCCCAAGTACTTTTTTCAAAAAATATATGTTTTCTGTGTCAATGTCAGCGTGTATGGTTACAACTTTCCAATCAGGAGGGTTGCTGGATATATAGCTAAGGTAAATGATAATTCAGAATGAATCAGAAAGTGAAGCAGCAGTGTCATGGGATGATATTAAGGACAGAATTCAGAAGGAGGAGACGAGAGAAATTACAGAAGAGAAAAACATATGCAAAGAAGACAAGAAACAAGGAAGGGAGAAGGAAGAAAAAATGTCATTAAAAAGAAGTTTGTTGTATGTTTTAGCAGTAAGGAAGAAAAAGAACTTGAAAGGTAAGGTATAAGACACAATTATTAAAGCTTTGGGAATATTACCTAATGAGGCAAGAGATTTTATTCATTTTAAGACTTATTGTGATATATGAGACTGGACAATGTATGGAAAGCTTAGAGAAATTTGATTAAAAAGGACTAGTCTGTGGAATTCTTATGTAGTGAAGACTTTTAAAGAAAAAATGCTGTACAAGTTCGAACTGAGGTGGATAAAGAAGCATTGAAAGACTGTTTAAAAACTGCATGCAAAGAAGTTTTGGACACTATGAATATATATGATAGAGGTTTATAGACTGGGGGTGTGACTGTGGGGTAATTTTGAAAATGGAAAATGAAAAACTTGTATATATTCTAAGTGTAATAAGCTTTGAAGGCAATAGAGGTTTTGTAAGTTATAAGAGACGGCCAATTTTTATTTTGTTTTGCTTTTTTCTTTGTGGAAAGAATCATTTACTAAGCAATTGTGATAGGAGAAAATGTTTCATTTTTAGAATAGTGGGACATGAAGCAAAGAAATGTGGTTTGATTTTAAAAAAATTGGAAAGATGGGAAATGATTTGGTTAATTGTGATGTCAAATTACAAGTTGAAAAACAAGAGCAGACACAATAACGTACACAATGTATTAAAAAATATGAATCATGAACATGAAAAATAAAATACCATACAAGAAGAGAACAAAAAATAATGTATAAAGAAAATGAGAATAAAGAAGGTGAAGAATTAGTACTAGAAACAAGTAAAGAAAAAGATATTGGAAAATAGTGAGAGAAAAAAAATAATTCAATATGGAGAAGAGTGAAAGAAAATGTAAAAGTGTGATTATGAAAGAAAATAAAAAGGATAAGGGGTGAGATGGAAAATACAATAAATCTGAAAGAACCTGAGAATGTTATCGATACATGTTAATAGTATAAATAACATTAAAAGAAAGTTAAACAGGTGCCTTGGAATTGTGTATGCTACTTTCTAAAAGACACAAGAATATTAACAGAAGAAAAAAGTATGCAGATGGAAATATTATGGGGTAGGATAATTTTGTGGAATATGGGCAAAGATACATGCTCAGTGGTTGCTGTGTTATGAAATGAAATATTAAAGATTTTACATTCTATTGTAGTTGAGTTAGGTAGAATAGCAGTGTTAGATATAAGAAAGATATGTATAACATTACTGCAATATATGCATATGTTACTAAAAAGAAAGAAAGGAAATGCTTAAAAAATATTAAACTATGTAGGAGTGAACATGGAAGTAGGAGATTTTAACTGTGATCTAAGGGTAAGAAAGAAGGTGATGTCAAAAGGGTATATGAAGTTAAGAAAAATGGAAGTTGTATATATGGGATAATATAAAGTGGGCTTGGAAATGAAGTTAAAACATAAATTGATTATTTTAAAATATCTGATAGTTTAAAATTATGAAAGAAGTAACAAAGGAAACAGGCTTTTCAGACAATTTGGCTGTATAGGTAGAAGTAAAAGAAAAGGAAGAACATATAAGACTAGGTTAAGGTATTAAAAGATTGAATGAGAAAGATTTAGATGGAGAAAGGAAATTGATCAGTTATGGGAAGATCATGTAGAAATTAGAATATTCTATAAAAACTGAACTGATTGATGGTTAAGTTTTAAAGAAAACTATAAAAAAGTCTTCTGAAATGTCAAGTGATGAAACATCTATTAAGCCAGACAGTATTTAGAGAGATATTAAGAAATAATTAAAAACAAACTTTTATGAAAGGGAGAAGAAAATATATGAAATGAACCAAGCGAAGATTAAGAAAATGTAATATAAGCAAAGATACTTTCTACAAGGGAAAAAAGAAGTGACTCCATATTTGAGTAAAATAGTGAAAGAAAATGAGAGGATAACAGAACTGGAAAATAATGAGAGAGAAAAAGTGACTACACAAAAAAAAAATATTTGAGGTACTAGAGCAATATATAAAAAAACATTTAATAAGAGATGAGAAAAGCAAATATGGGAAATTAAGAAGAGAATGAGATTATAGAAAAAGATAACTATAGGAGATCTTGATGAAATATTAAAAGATTTGGATATGGCAAAAGCTACAGGAATAGATGAAATTGAGTATCATACATATTTTAATATGAAAGATTGGGAAATATATATTTTGTAGAAGTATTAAATGAATGGTTAGAAAAGTGGATATATAAAAGAGAGATATGTATGGGGGCCAGGACATTTATATGGAAGAAAAGAAAAAAGATATTAGAAATTAGAGACCAATAGTATTGAATAATACAGATTATAAAATATTTCTAAGAATAATAGGGAGAAGATTAGGGAAAGGTGTGGATAGAATGACGGAGCCTATGGTTTTTGGAAAAAAAGGAAAGGAAGTCAAGAGTTATGGATATTAAGAGAGGTGATGGATATTATAAATACAAAGGTGGAAACTAAAGTAATGGTAGGAGATGTGAATAAAGCATTTGATAGAATACAATATGAGGAATTGTGGAGTATATTAAGAAATTATAATGTAAATGATACAGTTATAAGATCAGTATACGAGAATAATATTATAAAACTAATATTAAATGGTTGGTTAAGTGAAGAAATTAGTGCCTGAGATAAGACAAGGTTGCCCAGCAAGCAGTATCTTCTTTGCACTAGTTATGAATGTGATTGTAAATGCAAATAATTGAGCATTGAAAATGGCAAGGTATAGTATGATAGAGGGGAAGATATATCCCAGTTCTTATTTATGTAGATGGCATCATTTTAATTACTAACAATAAGAAGTGGATGGATCAAGGAATTACAAAATTAAATAAGTACTTAAATATGTGTGGGCTAAGCATTAATAAAGACAAAAGTAAAGAAATTGGATTTTTGGGTGACTTAGAAGGTATTCACTTTAATGATGAAGAGGTAGATATTTTAGGAATAACATTTGGGATAAACATGAAAGATATACAATGGGAGAGACGTACAAAAGTTGAAAAATATGTATATTTTGGAAATCCCATAGATTGTCATATAAGAAAAATGTATATAAAATTCTATTCTTTTAGGTAAGAGCCTATTTGGCAGTTGTATATATGATTCCATCTAAATATGAAAAAGAATTGTTGATTATATTTTCATTTATATGGGGATCAAGACTAAATCCTGTAAGGAGAGGGACTTTGTATGTTAAGAGGAAGGAGGACTAGGGTTAATTAATCCTATAGTCCATGCAGCTTCTTTGAATTTGTATAAAATGTTAGGATTAAAAGAAGAAAGTAGAAATATAGTAAATGATATGAAACAAATATAAAAATGTTTAAGAAAGATTAAGATAGGAAAAATATGGAAGAAGAATGTAAATGATGAAATTAAAGAATATCAAAATAAGATAGTACTATGGAAATTAAAAGTAGAAAATGTAGAAAAGAACAGAAAAGAATGGTGTGAAAATATGAGTGAACACTATTATATTTATCCATTGAAAAATTTAGATAATGAAAAAACAAATGCTATTAAACAAGGTTTATATGGAGTAAAACATGTATGAATTTAAATATTTTATGTGGAGACTGGCATTAGGTAAACTGCCTGTAAAAACAAATATTCCCTATAAAAGGATTCAGAAGACAGTATGCAACTATTGTGGTGAAGTTGAGATGGCTGAATATGTTTTCTTGAATTGTATAACAGAGAATTATGGGAAAATGTATATGAAATGAATGTATTGGATGATTTTAAAAATGTATATGAAATGAATGTATTGGAATATTTTAAAAACTGAAAGATATAAATATGAATATGATAGAATATGGGTACTATGGTAACAAAAAGAAAAAGGAAATGAAAGCAATTGATAGAAAATTATTTTACATTTTATGGGTGGTAATGGAATGAAAGATTGAATGAAATACAATATAATGGGTATTACCTGAAATTCTTAAGAAAAACAAATTCACCAGGGCATAAAAACATCTCCACTAAGCTACAAAAAAAGTTATATTTTCCTCTCCCTGCACATCACACCATATAAGAACGAAGCCTTAAAATACTAGTAATGGATATGTTATCATTCAATCTGGGAGGTGAGCGTGCATTAAGTTTTATTTTCCACATAATTTCCCTAGCCTCAGTCAGATCATCCCAAAGACCTCCTCCCTCAAATATTCTTAGTGACAGTGTCAAGTCAAAAAAAAGCAAAACTGATGGGTTGGGTATTATAAAATATGTCTGGAAGGGGAATTATTTTCCTTCTTATTTTAATATCTAACCCATGCTCATAAATATGGGGTTTACATTGTGAACAAAAGATGCACTTAAATGTGCCCACCCTTTTGTTGGCAAAGTTGGTAGTAATTACATCTGCAGTTTCAAAAAACTATTTCAGTGATTTGCCTTTTCTATAAACAATATGGGGAAACCTCCCCAATGATCTCGGTGAGGTTGTCAAAACAAAAGAATATTATCCACTTTCTCTTTAATATATAAAGAATGTTAGAAAAATCAGTGGTGTAGGCAGTAACCAGGGAGTTGGAATAATTCTTCCTATTTATTTTTATAGTAACAATACTACCATCATTTTCACTCTCAAGTAGTGGTTTAAAAATACCATTTCTTCTTTTGAAAGCAAGGTCAGACAATCCATGATCAAATTAGAAAATGTCCTGTTAAAATGTAAATTGCAAGTCAAAAATGGGTATTTTCTTGAGAGTGTATTAAATCTAGGATTTTGCCAAAGGGGCTAAGAAGTTGGAAATTCCCTACTGGGCTGGTACCTAATTCCAATTACTTGACCTGTTCAACTGTCAGGGATTCAAACTTATGGAGGTGCTTATGAAGCACAACCAAAAAAATATTGATGGTTTAGTACATGAAGCCACCGAACTAGATCTTAACTATACCAAGGACCTGAACTTTGATCAACATAAAAACATTTTTAATAGAATTGACAAGGTAATTGTGGACATTAAAGCTAAGATAAAAAAAACTTGTACAGGATCGATCTGAATACCAAAAAGATATTGTGTATCCTGTACCCAATTTTAATGGTGGGTTTGCACAATCTGTGGATGAGCAAATCAGTCTGTTTATCAATCCACAGAGCTATATGAAGTTGATTTTCCCCTATTGGAGCAGGTCCCTTTAAGGCATTTGGCGAGACTGCAGAATAGCAGGAATGTGCAGGGGAGGCCACAGAATCATTCCAGGACAGAGAATGGTACTGCATCCATCAGAACAACTCGAGAATCTGTCAGGGCAGGAGGAGGAATTAAGTTTGTTTATGTTTTCCATGGATCTTGATGGTATTAGCCCTTATGATGAAGGACCTTCTATTATTACCAACACCTCAGGTGACTTTATACTCTATAATTATACTTTGAATGAATAAGGGGAGGGTTATATGGACCTGCTTAGTAAAGGTCACAGCATTGTGCCTACCTTTAGGTCTAGAATCGACCAATTGATTATTGACCTAAAACTCTACCATAGGAAACGTAATTTAAAATTGAATTTTAAAGACAATGGTGTTGATTATGTACCTAACCCACTGTGTAGGAAAAGTGTTTTAAACCCACCCTTTCCTTGCCATTAAGTTCTGTTTGAAAAATTGTATGAACTGGATTTCAGAACACTTATAAATATTAAGAAAAACAATATTGAATACAACCTTACTGAGGTAGAGTTTAAATTTTTAAAGAAGCTAAGTGCCAACAAAAATGTATGGATTATGAAACCTGATGGGGTTGTGATTATGTACAAAACAGACTACCTGCACTGAATGAATGAGCATGTGCTGGATAATGATTTTTATGAAGAGTCATTGCTTACTTTTGTTAACATTTCCTACAAAAAAATTGATTATATGTTGCATGGGGTTCACTTTATAATCCTGAAATATCGAATTTCAGAATTTTGAGATCATAAAGCTGAAATCTTACAATCCCAAAACCCCAGAAGTGTGAATTTTAAAATTGCAAATCCTACATTAACCATACATCACACAGACACCTTCCCCCACACACAGACAAACCTACACTATATAGAAGCAGGGGGGAAAGCCCCACTGTGCTCCCCACACCCCCCTACTTAAATATATTAACTCCAAGGTCGCACTACACAGGCAAACACACAAATACACCACTACACACTTACATTCCCCTGGTGCACACACATCACAGTCACAACACACACTGACACATACTAAAGCCCTTAACCAAAACCGTTAAACATAAATACTTACCTGAACTTCCACCTATCCATTCACACACTGCAACATGAGAAGTGCTACTTCAACATCTTCGAACTTCGGGATTTTGAAATTTGTGCTTCTGGAGTTTCGGTGTTTTGAGCTTTTGGCTTTTATAATCTCAGGATTCTGAAATTCGATATTTCAGAATTTCCGGATTATAAAGTGTTCCCTTTGAGTTTCAGAGTTTTGAGCTTTTGGCTTTATAATCTCAGGATTCTGAAATTCGATATTTCAGAATTTCCAGATTATAAAGTGTTCCCTTTGCATGATATGTCACCCAAGGACAGATAATTCCTGAATATTTGTCATTTCGTACTGTTAAATATCCCACTGTGGCTTCAATTTTCAGAATCCCGAAGACTCATAAAGATATACTAGACCCCCTCATGAGACCTATTGTTGATGTTGGTAAATCCAAAATACATCTGTCAGCCAAATTTATTGATATGAAGCTTAAAGCCTGTTTAAACTCTTTTGGTCACCTGTTTTGTGACTCTTGGGACTTTTTGGTGAAGTTAAGAATTATGAAGTTCAATCAAACCTTGATTTTTGACCATAGATGTTATCAGTTTTTTCACTGTTATACTCTATTCTGAGAGTTTGGAGTGATTCCATGAATTTATGACAGAATCTACTGAACTAAATAACAAAATTGACATTTTGTACACATTTATGGAAACAATCCTTGAATCAGTTTGTATTTCTTTTAAGTTTATTGTTTTTAACATACAAAATAAATATAACAATCTTATACAAGCAATTAAAATGTAAATAGTTATAACATTTAATAAAACAACCAAAATATTTACAAAGACATCCACTACAAATCAAATCAATTGATTAAACTGTAATGTCTTACTAATGAAACTAAGATTTTTTTAACAGGTTTTGTAAAGTATCCCATATAGTATAGTAAGACGTTTTTCTAGTAGTTCTTGACTTTATTGTCATTAATTCCATATGACACACTTCTGTCATAACATTTTTAAATTCATTAAATGAAGGAGGAGTATCTGAAATCCAGTTTCTGGTTATTTTTTTAGCCACTGCTAGAATAGACCATAACAAGGGAAGTTTAACTTTTTTAACACTTTTAGGAACAGGAGTGTTAAATAATATAAGTGACTTAGAGACAATGAAATTATCTGTGAAAAGAGCCTGCAAAAAATCATTGATTAACATCCAATATTCCTTCAATTTTATACAGTCATAAAACATATGTGCCCAATCAGCATTTATTTCTACATTACATCTCTTACATAAGTTGTCTTTATTATTTATTTTATTCATCATTAAAGGTGTATAGAAAGATCTATGTAAAAATTTCCAAGTAAAAAGTCTCCAATTAATAGAAGAAGTAGTTTTATAAGCAGATTCCAATATATATTGTTTATCTTGTTGTTTTGGTGATTCACCATTAATGGAAATAAAATAATTCCAATAAGTATCTGAACTGTAATGAGTTTCTTCTCTAATAATTTTATGTATGTGTGAGAGCTTACCTTTATCAGAAACCCTATGTTGTAAATGTAATATCAAGTAATCAATCAGAATTGGGACAGATTCTTTAACTGTTAAAGACATTAAATCAAGTTTATTAATAAGATGTTGTCTAAAAGTCTGAATTTCTAACCAACATGTTTCTCTCAAATCAAATTCTTGCTATAAGAAGTCTAAATTTTTTACTTTGTTGTCAGACAGCAACTGATACCAATACTTTAAATCATTCTCTGTGACTAAAATAATTCTTTCAGAGGTGGTAGATAAAAGAATACCTTGTGTATACATTATAGGGAATAGGATAAAATTCCATTCCTTATACTTAGGATGCATAAATATAAAATTACGATATCTAATAATAATATTTAATGGGTAACTAGCTAGATATTTTGGTGTAATAGATGAAGTACAAAATTCCTTCAATAACCATAACATGGAGTTATTTACAATAGTATTTTTATGTATTAAGGAGATTTTCATGAAGTGAATGCTAATTAGTTCCCAATAATCTTTCCATTTTGCAACATATGACTGATCTATTAACAAAGTAATAAATTTTATAATAGAAATAGTATATAAATTAAAGTCTGGGAAGGAAATGCCCCCTTGAGACCAGCTATTAGTATGTTTCTTTAATGCAATCCTAGGTCTATTAGGTGCCCATAAGAAATTTAACATTAGTGAATTCAATTTCTTAATAATTATTTTTGTAGGTGGGAGTATTATTGATTGTAATAAATATAATATCTTAGGGAATATTATCATTTTAATAATTGTGAGTCTCTCTTCCATGGTAAAAAACATATTGTTCCAGCTATTGAAAAGATTTTGTATATTATGAAGACAGTTACTATAATTATTATTTATAATAGATTGAATATCTTTAGTTAATATTATACCTAAGTAAGTTATCTGACCTGAGTTGGGTATATATTTGTGAAAATCATTAGTGAGGACATTTTTTCGTGTGTATATAGGTAATATTTTAGTTTTTTCTTCATTAAATATCAAACCAGAGATATTTTTAAAATCTGTCATTTTATCAAATAATGACTGCATAGAAGAGTTAGTTCCTGCTGATGTAATTAGAACATCATCTGCAAAAAGTTGAATTTTAGATATTGTATTTTCATCTATATCAAATCCTACTATATCAGTGCTGTTTCTAATCAAATTAGCCCAAGGCTCCATTATTAAAGTAAATAATAGTGGAGAGAGTGGACATCCTTGTTTTGCACCTTTTAATATGGGTATTTTTTGTGAGACATATGTTCCTATCTTAATGTAAGCCAATGCTCCTTTATATAGATGTTCAATTAGATTCACAAATGCATCAGAGAAATTTGTACACTTCAATAAGATAAACAAGTAGTCCCAACTTACTGAGTCAAATGCTGAACTTATATCAAGACTAATAAGTGTTAAGTCTTTCTTTTTCCTGTTTGCATAATCAATTAACGTTAAAGTTCTTCTTATATTATCAAAAGTATTTCTATTTATAATAAAGCCTGTCTGATCTATATCTATTATACCTGGAATGATTGTCTTTAATCTGTCAGCAAAAATACTCATAAACATTTTATAGTCAACATTAAGTAATGAAATAGGTCTATATGAAGCGCATCTGGTTGGGTCTTTATTGGGTTTTAAAATTGGTGAAATAAATGTGTATTGCCAGGATGGGGGAGGAGTTAACTCATTTTGAGCTGAAATAAAAACCCTATGTATTAATGAGTAAGTACTTTTAGGAAGAATTTTATAAATCTCTGGTATAATACCATCATTACCTGGTGCTTTGTTTGATTTAAGTTTGTTTATTTGTGTAATAACCTCTGTATATGAAATATCTTTATCTATTAATTTAGTCTGTTGTTTATTAAGTTTTTGTTCATGTTTGTAGTTATAAATTTCTTTATTTTATCTTTAGAATCCATGTTAATGTTATTGTGATTAATTTTATGAAAGTGATTTCTAAATTCATCTAATATTTCTGGTAAACTAGAAACATTCTTCTTTTTCCCTGGAGAGAAAATTTCTTTGATATGATTTTGTTTATTCAGCCTTTTTGTTTTATTTTTAAGTCTATGTAAGTATTTGGAACTTATTGAGTAAGACAAAAACTTATATTTCTCTAATGTTATTTTGATTTTATGAGTTAAAATTTCTTTGTATTTCTCATTTAATTTATTTATTTCCTCAATGACTTTTTTGTTCATAATATTTTCTTTATTATTATGTTTATATGAGTCTAATTTGCTTTGAATATCTAGTAATTCTTTGTCCCAGGATTTCCTTTTATTATTATACCATCTGATACTTTGTCCATACAAATATGATTTTAAAGCATCCCAAATGTAAACAATGGAGACATCAGGTGTAGTGTTTAAGTCTAAGAAATGTTGCACCTCTGTAAGTATATAATCTTTATAGCCCTTTAGTTGAGTTAAGTATGCTGGTATTCTTTTGATCTGGACATTATAAGTACTCTTTACCATGAATTCAAAGACAATTGAATTATGATCTGATATAGGACATGAAATGATTTTGGAATTAATTAAGTCTGTTACCATTTGGTTAGAAATAAAGACTCTATCTATTCTTGAATAAGTTTTATATCTGTTAGAAAAAAAAGTGTATGGTAATGATTTAGAATCTATCTGATTATTAATATCATTCAAATGATATAAATTAATAAAATCCTTTAAATGTTTTGCATTAGATGTAATTTTCCTCTTTCCTGTAGTAGTAGTATCTTTTTCATGTAGGATACAGTAAAAGTCACCTGCTAAAATAATATCTCCTATAGAAAATGATATAATCTTATTGAGATGGTGTTTCACTGTATTAGTGCCAATTCCTGGTATCCAATATACATTGATTAATGTATATACTTTTCCATTAATCTGTATTGTAACCATACAAAACATTCCTTTATCATCTTTATAAGACTTAATAGTTTTAGGTATGGGCATATTTTTGTTCCATAAGATAGCCACTCCTCTTTTTTTCTGTGTGTGTTCTGAGCTAACCAAGACTGTATATTTATTAGTGGCTAATTTATCTATATCCTTTTTCAGGAGATGTGTTTCTTGAAGGAATATTAAGTTGGCTCTATGCAAATTAATATATCTCATTAAACTCGCCCTTTTACATGGATTATTCAATCCATTAATGTTTAAAGAAATTCCTTTTAGAGATACCATTTAACTTCGATGAACATATAAAACATATAATCAGAATAATAATTAACAAAATAAGTATTATTATGTCTCCTCCTTTAGGTGTTCCATTAATTATAGCTGTATTTAATGAAAATCTTATGGAATTTTGTGTAAGTTTTACTTTTATTTGTAGTGACAATGAATTTATAAAATGTGATGTGGATGTCAAAACTATATACATACAACAATAATCAGGTGAAAATAATGTTTGGATTAAACATTGCACCCAGCCTGAGTTGAAAACTCCAACTTCGAGTAGCAAATACCACTCAAGTTATCCCCCTATCCTAAGCAGCAGTACTTCAGCTGCCACCAAATTAATTCAGTACTAACTATTATTAACTAAAGTTAACCTCATTTAACTTGATTATCTATTATAACAAAGCTAAACAATTTTATAACAGCTTCATATAAACATATAAAACATTTAGAAACAACTAATATTGCTATGTACATCTATTCTGTATAATACACTCAATCAAAATAGCATTCTAACAATCTTGATAAAGGGAGCAAAGAAGAGAGAGAGAAGAAAAAAAAAAGGGGGGAATATCTATATGGTAGTTTAATAAAAGTTTGTAAGAATAAGTTCTTATATGTTTATGTTCATTTGAATTCAATAACATATATTATCTTAGGCTATTATGGTTCAGACATTACTTATATTAGGGTATTCCCACTTTCTGCCAAAGTAATACAGTTAAAAGCTCTTAAAACTTTAAGTTACTTGCACCAAAAGCTTCTTTTCTTCTCATATTTATTATTGCCAATTAAATAAATATTTATTGTCATGCATAAGTTAAAAGAACATACTGCACAGCAATGTTGATTCCTAGTTATACATAAATCATTGTGATGAAAGCCATCTCTTTTTTATATATCTGAACTGCAGCTTTAAAATATGTCACATGACAATTTCTTCTAAAATATAATCATAATGATACATGTACTTGTCTGTTAGTCAAGGCAAATGATTTATAACATTACATATGTTTAAATCATAAGCATTTATATACATTAAAGTGCTGCAGTCATATAAGCTTTCAAAACAAGTGTACATGTGTTTTACCTTCTATGCCTTCTAAAATATCTCATTAGTTTACTATGTCATATTAAGTCATTTAAAATCATTTTAACTTTTATATTTTATAAATTACATCTTAAATAAGTAAGTTATTATAAAGAAAAACTCACATTTAGGTGTCATAAAGTTTGTTTTTCATCACAAAGTCACATTTACAGCAGTTCTACTTCCTGAAACAGTTTACTTCTTGGATCTGCGATGTGTCAGTGTGAAATCAGGGGTCAAAGTTCAAAATGGCTGCTTTCAGCTTCTCTGCGTATATTCTGAGTGTTGAAGCTTTTAAAATGACTCGAGGACACTATTCACGAGGAAACCTACATCCCAGATTGTCTCCCATAACATTCTGGCGGGAATTTTAGTAATAGCAAGTGACTGACATTCATTTTATAATACAAATGAATCTAAACAGTGCAAAACCTTCTCGAAGCATTTTACAAGTCATTACAGTCTCTATGACAGTGAAACCAAGCCTACAGTTGTTTAACATAAACACAACTTATTTTTATATGCCCCATTTCATTTTCTCATACAGATCTTATTACATACACATATCAGTATTATCAGAAGCATATAATTTTATAGATAAGAGAGAGAGAGAAAGAAAAAAAAAAGAGGGACCTACAAAGAGTATCTACAAAGATATATTACTTGCTGTTTGTTTTTACAAAGATATATTACTTGCTGTTTGTTTTAATAAAGTGGAACATGAGACATATTACTTTCAACTACTTTAGTTCTAGTTAACTGCAATTATATCATGACATATTATTTGAAATCATGTATTAAGTAATTAAGTCATGGTATAATATTTAGCAACAGTATTTAAACAGCATAAATAATTTAAAAAAACTATTAAATTATTTTTCCCCTTATTTCATATTTTCCATCAAACCTCTCTCCCTGCCCTCCCCACCCCTCACTGAATGTATAGTTTAAAGAGAATGCCATTATTTAAAACAAGAAGAGAAATGAAATGTATCAAATTACTAACCTTAGGTCTCTTTATCACAAAGAGAAACAAGTTGATTCATAACAGGTTATTTGTTCCTCAGAAAGTTTGATTATTTATAAAACAAAATCAGTTCTTTGCACACAAAAAAGTAACTTTGAATAAATCCTTAAGATATTTGTGGCTTTCTTGAAAATGTAGTAACTGTAATTAAAGAGTTCAAAGAAATATAGAACATGTCATTTGTTTTTTAGTCTTTTTTGCTTCTCTGAAGTCTTCCAGGAAGTTCCTGTTAGCATCCTCTTTAGCGAAGGGCTTGCCCATTCCATATCTTCTATTTTATCTAATATTTTATTTTTTTTAATATACAGCAAAGCAGAGTCCAAGTCTTCAAAAATTCTAGGGCCATCTGGTAAAAAGATTTTTAGTTTGGAAGGAAATAAAAGATGAGTTTTGAACTGTGCTTTCTTAAGCTCTCTTATTAATGGCAAAAAACTTTTCTTTTTGTTATTACCAAGGAAGAATAGTCATTGTCAAAACGCACAGTTGCCTCATTAATTTTTATAGGAGCTTTAGCCCATGCAGCCTTTAATACCATCTCCTTGTCATAAGATGATAAAAATCTTACAATAACTGATCTAGGATACTTTATATTTGTATTAGAATTAGATAAAGACCTATGGGCTCTTTCAATACCAAAAGAAAATGGTTCTGACAGATCTAAAGTTTTGGGAAGCCAAGTATTTAAAAAGGAAGTAATGTTGTTACCTTCTATATTTTCTGGCAGTCCAAAAATCCTTATATTATTGCGTCTGGATCTGTTTTCAAGGTCATCTAGTTTGGATTGAAGGTGTGTGTTCTGTTTCAATAAAAATTCAATGTTAATTTCTTCTTCCTGAATTCTGTTGTCCATATCATTAAGAGTCTCTTCTATACCTGTAATCTGGGCTTTCTGATGTTGTAAGTCTTGATGTAACAAATCCATTTGTTTTGTGTTTTTTTTCTATAAAGTTATCAATTTTAACATCCAGTCTGTCCATTTTAGTTGTTAGTTGCCGAATAGTTGATAGTAAAGAATGAAGCTCTTTCTTGATGCTGGAATCCTGACTGTTAGCCTTAC
Source organism: Protopterus annectens (assembly GCF_019279795.1). NCBI lineage: Eukaryota > Metazoa > Chordata > Ceratodontiformes > Protopteridae > Protopterus > Protopterus annectens. Next base: position 24,186,780 of record NC_056746.1, read on the forward strand.
TGGAACTCATTCTGAACAGAGGTGATGAAAGAGACATTTCCAAGAAGATTTCTGACAGGAAAATTATTTAAATTTTCTTTCCTTTTTAGATATTATTCAAGATACTAGTATTCCAAACATTTTAAGAAAGAAAATTATTACATTAGTTGAATTTTAAAGTAATTATTTACTGTCAGTGTAGTTATGTTGGTGGAGCTGAAGAAATCTGCTGATATCCTGTGTTCATCCTTGGCCACGCCCCCAATCAGTTTGTATTTCTTGATGGTCAATATTTTCTTCAAAAGAAAGATATGGTGACGGGGACCTCTTGTGTCCCCATCTTTGCCAACATCATTATGTTTCAATGGGAGAAGAAGTTTGTATTTAACAAGATCACCCCCCCCCCCGAATGGTTTACATTCATTTTTTTGGAACAGTCTGTTGCATTACTCCAGTTGCCATCCGTAATACTAGAATGAAGGGTTTATTGAGGGTCAATTTGCTAGACTCAGTAGGATTTTTTTTGTTGTAGAAAGTAAAAATCTGGCTAATATGTTTTTGTCCCATTGCTATCCCATTAATCTAATCTGGGAAATACAGGAAGAAGTTGCTTTCAGAAGTAGAAATGGTATTTTTAAACCATTACTTAGGAATGAAAATGATGTTAATATTGTTAATATATAAAAAATTAAATAGGAATGATTATCCTAACTACTTGGTTACTACCCACACCATTGATTTTTCTAATATTCTTTACATATTAAAGAGAAATTGGAGAATATTGTCCTGTTTTGAGATCACTGGGGAGGTACTCCATATTGTTTATAAAAAAAGTCAAATCACTGAATCAGTTTTTTGAAATGGCAGATGTTGTTACTACCAACTTTACCGACAAAAGGGTGGTCACATTTAAGTGCGTTTTTTATTCACAATGTAAACACATATTGGAGAAAGATGTGGTAGTCAACAACAATTTTCTGATCAAGTCTAAGTTTCACTGCACTTGCAGTTCAGTGGGGGTTATTTACCTTGTTCTTTGCCAACAGTGCAGTGGATTTTATGTTGGTAAGATACAAAGACATTTTAGGGACCATATTTATAATATATGGGATAGATATTAAAAATAAGAAGAAATATAATGCCCTTTTCAAACATATTTTAAAATCCCTAACCCATTTGGTCTTGATATGGTCACTAAGGATATTCGGGGGGTGGGGGCTTCTTGGGAAGATCTGAGGCTATAGAACTTAAGTGGCAAATCAAACTTAATACATTGTCACCTTCCAGATTGAATGATAATGTATCCATTACTAGTATTTTAAGGCTTCATTCTTATATGGTGTGATGTGCAGGGAGAGAAAAAAAACTTTTTCTTAGCCTAGGGGAGATGGTTTTATGTCTTGGTTAATTTCTTACAATGTTTCTTTAAAAGAAAGATTCTTATATAGGTTTATGTTTTAAATTGAGGTTTTGGTTACCTGCATTTGATTGGATTTTAATGTACAGTTGATCATCAGGAGGGTTATTTAAACAGTGTATTTTTACAAAAGTGATTTATCATTGTGTAATAAAAATATTAACTTGGAGACATCTGTTGCTGCTTTCTTCATCCAGTTCTTTACATTTTTTGAGTGTTAATATGTGGTTCTCCATATCCTTATGTTCTCCGTCTAACCCCAAATGTTCAACTGATGATCCAATGGTACAGACCAAAAATCTTTGCTGGTGAATCCCTTCTGGCCCAGGCAGCATTGGTTCCTCCTCCATCTAGCTAGGGGCCATTATTAGAAGTTTCCCTAAAAAGTGGACTTGCTCACACCAAAGAAGGGTTTTCTGCTTCATACCAACTTAGAGGCTTCGAACCTGACACTGTGGATAATAGAATTTTAATCCCTTTCAGACACCAATTTTCTGAGAACCTGCTTCAGGTGATCCAAGAGATAAGAAAACCTACCACTATGTTTTGCTTTTTTTTTATCTCCAAATGGAAAAGATATTTTGTCTGATGTCTTTTAAAAAGAATGAAAACCCCCTTCAGGTGGGGGTCCCTACAATTTTGCTCTATTTGTGTGAGTTACTCAAACCTAGATTTGCCTATTACTCTGTAAAAGCACACTTGTCTGACATTTCAGCCAGTATGCCACTTAATCCCATCTTGCTCTTAAGAATTAAAATAAGCCATTTCTAAAGGATGACCTTCACTTGACTTCACCTAAGAGGACTATATCACCCCTATTCCCCCCTCCAATATCTCATCTTACTTTTGGAAAAATGTACTTGCCACCTTTTGAACCAGTGGCTTCCTCATCCCTGAGGTTTTGTAGATGAAAAAGTAGTTTACTAGTGGTCCTTCTCCCAGAAGAGTTTCTGAGCATCATGTCCTTATGGCTACCCATCTTTTCCTGTCTTCCATAAAGTAGGATCTCTCTGTCCTAGGGCTAATCCTTCTTTATGCTCAAGTTGATCAATGAACTCCCTCAGCAGACAATTTCTAATTGGGTATCAAAATCCATCTCATTTTGTTATTCCTATCATGACAAATCTTTATCTTTACTTGTGAAGGAATACTCAACCAGAGCAATATCCTCCTCTGGTACTTTCTTTAATAGCACTGACTCCATAGAAATTTTGGAAGCAGTCACCTTATTTTCTGTACACAACTTCACAAAACACTTCAGAGTAAATGTTTTTCTAGATCAAGGACTTCTTTTGCCAGATCTATACTTCATAGATTGTTAGACAACTTTTTTGTTTCTGGTACATCCATCCCATCCAACTTCTAACTGCAGGGAATCACCAAACAGTACTGGAGTAATGCAACAGTGATCTACAGAAAGACAAGTTATAGTTGTGTAAGAACATACCATATCAGTAGATGTTCTACTGATCACTTTTGCAGTATTTCAGCCATTTTTCCTCCTACCTAGCTGTTTGTACTTGCATCTATATACCCTGTGGACTGAGGGGGTGGAGCAGTTCCTTCTCCCCTCCTTTTACCTGACCTTGTTTTTGTGTGCTCTATTTACTTTGATTTTTCCAGGGTTTCCTAGCTTTAGATAATTTGAGGATGTACTGTCTCGGGCTTAGGTCATACTCAGATGTACGAGTGCATGGAAGGTGTTTGGCTTTGGTACTGTTGGCCAGACATGAGGTTACTTCAGTGAGATAACCCAATATTATTGGAATACTGAAACAGTGATCAGTAGGCACAAGATCCCTCAGTCTGATGCCCACAGGGAGTGTGTTTACTGTTTAGTGCCAAATTATTTACATGTATCCTGTGATATTTGTTTGGGTTTCATTTCCCGTGCTCTGATGGAACACTAAAACAAACTTATCCCTAAGTGTCTTCTCCCTCAGTCTTCCTCTTCTGTTGCTGGACCATCTTGAGAATTAGGGCTCAACCCCCCACAAGAAAGCACAAAGGGCCCAGGGAGCACAGAAACACTCCCCTGCCTGGTCTCCTCCTAAAAGGGCTACTTATGAGCCACTAGCTAAGACTCTCAAGCTGTCAGATCTAAGGCATTTGCATTTGACACAAACTTTGTCACCTCTTCCGTGCTGAGCTCTGAGTCCCTCCCTGGAGGTCGTATCTTCCACTATGAGGTCTCCCGTCCTCCAAACAACCCCAAAGAAGTCAACAAGACATTCCTCTGTGTCATCCTCCATCATATCTTTCTGGAACATTTCCAAAGCAGAGGTGGACAAGATGATGAGATTCCTCAGGATGTAGATACAGATGGGAGTTGTGCCTGATCTGTCCCCCACTGGATCCATAAGCCACCCTACCTTTGTGCCTTTGATTTCACCTCCAATCCATCCTCCCATTTCAGAGACCTTGAATCCATCATTAACACATCAGATCCAATGGCCCTTCCCTCCTCAGCTCCAACAACATCTTTGATCTGATCAGCTCTGACCTTCTTAGAGCACGATGGATCTCAGAGCAGAAATATTGGCATCTGGTTCGAGGGAATGTTCTCGACTCTGAAGGTTTTGGAGTCATCACTTTCCCTCAGAGCCTTGGCACATGACAGCTCAGCTCTGACTCCCCCTAGTGCAGGGGGTCCACAAGGGTTTGCACTTGTCTGCTCTTAGACCTCAGTTCAAGAGAGAGTGCTTTTGGCTTCTCTGGGTCCTTCTGTATTCAAAGTGGTGGAGAGGGTTTTCTCCTAGCTGAGAACTACCTCTTCAGATCCCACTTCTACTCTGAATTCTGCACCTGATCCTGCTCATCCTCCACCTCAGGGACAGTCACTGAGCAGCTCCTTCTGCAGAGTGCCCCATCTCTTCTGACACCACCCTGGAACATCCCACCGAGGAGGTACCTTGAAAGAGACTGTGCAACAGGAGGTACTTGGATTCCCCTCAGGAATCACTGACAGAAGACACAGACTTCAATGAAGGAGAAGGACCCCAAGATCTCCACTGGATGATGTTCCCTTTGGAGACATCCTTGAAGTCCTTCACCAGAGAGATGGTTGGTCTACCCAAAGCCCTTTCTCACTGGAGTCAGTGTTTTTAGAAGCCTTTGGGTCTGGCCTGTCTACATCTTGGGTGTTTTCCTCCTCCCCATGACCTTGTCTCCTGCAGGACATGGAAGCAGCTAGACACTGTGGACCCATTCCAAAGTGAACTGATAAGATTCTTAGTACCCCATCTGACAGGCAGCATTGGACCAAGGATTCCCCAGTAGATGCCATGGTTGTTGAGGCAGCCACTAAATAGTAGCTGGCTGAACAGAGCTCCTCTGTCCATCCCCCTAACAGGTAGTCTATGGCTTTGGACAGATTCAGGAAGCGAGTATACGCTTCAGTGACTTTTGCATTGCGATCACTGAATAACCTGTTGCACTTCACCAGGCTACAGATGGACTTAATTAAGGAACTCTCTAGTTCTACCCCAGGGTCCATGTCTGCAGAGCAGCAATTTTTTTCTCCAGATTTGCACCCCTACAGTCTATTTCTAATGCAACCACGAGGCTAATCTCACATGCCACAGAGGGTGTACCTCAATGGTAGCCAGTTCAGGCATTGTCATAAGGTGTCATGCCTGGATGCATCTCTGTCACTTTGCAGAAACTTTTAAGGCATCCTTCATCAATGCTCCCTTTGATGGAACATTGTTTGGCCCCACTATTAAAGAGACACTCTCCCATAGTGAGAAGGATGGAAAGACCTTGTCTGCCATCTGAATCCGTTTTTCTACCCCACAAAGACCATCTTCCAGAAACCAGCATGCTGGTAAGAAATTGTGGTTTAAAACGTCTCACGGTCCTTTTCAGGAATCATAGGGAGATTTTCCCCCAGAGGCAGAGGGGGAAATAACTAAAATGGTAGATGCCACCGTCATGGCATAGGGGGTCCCCAAAATCAAGAATTGTGAGATTCCTTCTCAGATAGGTCCTTTCAGCATTCCTGAGAGGTTTTCTGACTTTCCTTCTCTGGAAGCAGTCAAGAGGCACTTGTCCTTGCACTCAGACACCTGGTTAGCCATCACAAACAATTGTTGGGCACAAAGGATCATATCCAGAGGATATTCTATTCCATTTTTCCAGTATTTAGAAACATTCAAAAATCTTCCCAATGTTCTACCCAATCAGAGGGAGGAAGCAGCGTTACAAATTGCAAAACTACTAGAAAAACAATCCATCCAGAATGGTCCTACCAGACCGAGTCGGGTATGGAATTTACTCAAGGTTCTTTTTAGTGCCAAAGAAGACAGGGGACCTAAGGCCAATCTTGGACCTAACCCTACTAAACAAATCAGTAGACAATGTGAAGTTCCAGATGGTCATGGTTCAGTTCATTATACCTCTGTTATGAAAGAATGACTGGATGTACTCCAGTGACCTTCAGGACGTGTACTATCACATCAAAATAATAGAAACTCCAGAAAATTTCTGCACTTCTGGCTTGGGGCCAGTCATTATCAGTTCAGAGTTGTGCCCTTTGGTCTCACCACAGCCCCCAGAGTGTTTACCAAATGCAAATCAGTAGTAGCAGCTCACTTGATACTGTGTGGATTCAACATGTTTCCTTATCTAGACAACTGGCTCCTAACCGCACCAACCAGGCATCTACTCTTACAAGCCAGGGACTATCTACTACAGTTAGCTCCCACCTTGGGCATCAAGTAGTAGGATCTTTATTGCTTACCCCATGTACTTCAAAACATGAATCTGATAGCCATGTACTTTTAATATGGGGGAGGTTCTGGCCTTGTATTCATTCTCCAGTTACCCACTTTATCCAGGTCAGGGTCATGATGCATGTAGCTAATTCCGTAAACCTAACTGTCATACTGTAGGTAATCACTGATTGAATGAATAAATTATTTTTTCAAGCAACTGCAACTTCTCACAGTCATGGATGATCAAGAGGTCCCTGCAACCACAGGTTTTATGAATGCCAAACTTTGGCTGTGTGCCTTACCATCATATTAAGTATATACCAGTCAGATTGTCAGCCAGTATATACATCAGCATCACCTTTGCTATCTCAGGGAGCTACTTGTCACAGATGATTGCCAAAACTGCCAACAGTTCAGTCTAGTTGCTTGAGATTTGAAAGTGGGTAAAGTTGTCTACTTTAGAGCCATTCATATTCAAAATTTCTTTGTATTGAGACTGATGTGAAAATTCTTTTTTCACACCTATGCCTCGGTTGTAGTAGTATTGTTACAAGAACAAGCACCTGGAAGCCTGGTTCTGACTTGCATCTTCTCTAGGTATGTCTGATGTTTTAGATGGCTACTGAAATCTTTATCTAGTTATTTCTAAGGAGGGCTTGAGCCAGGACCAAACCATGACCTTTGGTGACATACAGCCTGTTGTATATATTGTATATACATGTAATACTAATGAGACAGCTACACCAATTTGCTTGTCAATAAAGATTTCCGTTGTATACACATCATGGAGTTTAGTCTGTATCTGTTAAGACTCTTGCCATGATCTGGTGAAATCGGGTCCACTGCTCGAACAAGGAAAAAAGCTGTAAAAAACTACAGTACTCCACGTACACCCACTTCAGCTTGAAGAAACAAACTCCGTTATCGTAAAACACAGGTTTATTTGGTTTTAAACCACAAAACACTCCATTCAAGTAGATGGTTTAGCGCTTTCATCTGATCTCTCAGATTTCTTCAGAACCACCATTACCAATTGACACACCCCTTTTATACTCTATTTGGCGCCAAAAAGTTGTTCAAAATATTAAAACATTAAAAACTTTTTATATGTATATAAATTTCAATATTTAAAAACTTGTTTCATTCATTACTGACATACCTGACAATTATAATATGTGCCTTAAATACCAATACAAAAAATTTTGTTTATTATATAGGCATTTCATATTTGTATGGTCACCCTTGTATAATTCAAAGATGTATACTAATAATTTTATATAATACTTAAAAAATATATATATATTGTGTTTGACATAAGAAATGCTCCAAGGGTATGAATAATCACTAAAGGTCATACCCGGTCCAACATTAAAAAAGGTTTAATGCTAATATAATCATTTAGGCCGGGGGGGGGTTGTGGCATCACAAATAATTTGCCACTCACTCTCTTTGTAAGATAAAAAAGTTTTCCAATTACCCCCATATACTGTCATTTCCACCTGATCTATTATAAAAAATTTAAATGTATGTTCTTGTCCTTTGTCTAATACATGCCTGCTAAGTGCATTCTTTGTATCCTTTTTTCTGATTTTATATAGGTGTTCATATATCCTCGCCCTGAGTTTCCTTTCCGTCTTGCCTACATAATAGGCTGAACAGATGGTACACAGGGCAAGGTACACCACCCTTTGACTATTACAATTACCCCTAAGACTCTTCACTCTAGTTTTTGAAAAATTGTCCAATATTGTGATCTTATTCTCATTAATATGGTTACAATAATTACAACTACCGCAGATTTTTGTCCCACTCCAAATCTTCTTATTGTTTTTGTTGTTGTTGGTTGATTGTACCTCCAGTAATTTTTTCAAATTTGGTGCTGTTTTAAATACACAGGTCAAATTAGTCCCTATGTGTGTTTTGATGTTATCAGTGGAGGTTAACAATTCCCAATATCTTTTAAGGATGTCTTTCACAATATTTGAGTAAGGATTGAATCTAATAACACACACTGTTTTATTGACTCCTGAACAGTTTTTCTTGTTCTTTGATTCAAGATGGACACCTAATAGGGACTTATATTTGATGTTCCAATTCTTTTTGACCCAGAGCGTTACTTCTTCCACCATCCCTATCGGGTATTTTCTCTCTAGAAACATCTTTGCAATGCCTTCAATTTCTTTCTCCATGATGTCCTTAGTAGAGGACATCCTTGCTGCCCTAATGCACTGTCCCTTCAGGATGTTCTTGAAAATATGCTTGGGATGACAGCTGCCAAATTCAATGTAGTCGTTAGAAAACGTAGTTTTTCTATGTATCTTTGAACTGAATCCATGTGAAGTTGTACTAATGAATGTATCTAAGTAGGCTATCCCAAAAAGTTCTTTTTTATGTGTAAATCTCAGGAAATCAGTGCTTGAATTAATGAAATCTATAAATCTTGGAATATCTTCTTTTTGGCCCTTCCATATTATAAAAATGTCGTCCAAAAATCTTGAATACAATGAAATGCTCTTAAAAAATTCACTTTGAAAGAGAAATTGATTTTCCCATTCTAGCATAACTAGGTTAGCGAATATGGGGGCACAAGATGCCCCCATAGCCACTCCCCTAGTTTGCCTGAAATATTCACCTTCAAATTCAATGTAGTTGTGGTCCAAAATTAACCCCATCATATCCAAAATAAGGGATATTTTGTCCCAACTCAATCCTGAGTACCTTTTTAAACTGTTCTCAAAATATTCCAGTCCTGTTGTGTATGGGATACAAGAAAATAAATCTTGAACATCTATTGTTAAAAATGTTATTTCTTCTGCCCATACATCAACTGTTAACCTACTCAGAAATTCCCAGGAGTCCTTTATAAGATGCGGCACTGAGTCATAAATGTGCTTTGTCCACTGGTCAATCGCCACACCCAAATTGTAGGTTTTAGAGTTAGAACCTGCAATGATCGGCCTGAATGGTGGTGTCTCTACTGATTTATGAATCTTCGGAATGCCGAAGATATGAGCCAATCTTGGGTGTTCAGTTCTCAAAAAATTATAAATTTCGTTTGTTATACGGTTGTCCAGTAAATATTCTTCAATCACCAGATCTATCCTGTGATAGCCTATATTTATTTGATTCAGTGAAACTTCTTCATAGTTGTTTGATAAAAAAAGAATGTCCTGTATAGCTCTGATATAATTAATAGTGTCGAAGATAATGATGCCCCCACCCTTGTCAGGCTTCATAAGTCTAATGTTTTTGTTGTTCACAATTTGTTGTAAACAGTCTCTCTCTCCTTTAGATAAATTGTCATTAAACAAGGAGTTCAGTGAGTTGGTCTTATAAATGTCCCTATTTAGTTTATAGATATCTTTAATTACCATCTTTTCAAAATTAACAATTTGTGGGTGGGAAATCGGTATGTATGCACTTCTCTTGCTAAGTCGTGTGGTGTAGTTTACCCTACTTGAAGGAACATCATCCCTATCTTGAAATTGTAGGGCCAGGTTAAGTCTTCTACAAAATAATTTGATTTCCTTCACCGTATCAACTAGATTGAATTTTACAGTGGGAATGTATTTCATTCCCTTACTGAAAAGATTGTAAAAATCCTGAGACACAAAAAATTCAGTGTAGTTGTAAACTTTGAAACCCGCTAGGGTTGAAATCAAAGGGCCCTTCTTGTTACCAATAGAGGAACCAGATTCAAGAGGTACCTCCTCTAAATTGACTGGGTTTCCATCAACTTTAGTTAAACTGTTGTGGCCTTCCTTTGATGTAACATTACCTAAATTGTTATTAATATTATCCATAATTGTAACTTTAGGGCTCTTTGGACAATCATTTCCTTTGAAACATATCACTTTAGAATCATTCTTGTTAAATTTCAATGCTTCCTTTGGTATTGCTTTGGTGGTGGGTGATATCTCCCTCCTCGAAAATTTGAATGTTCACTACTCTTCTCATTTCTCTTTGTGAAAATTCTATCTCCCTCTTCTCTGTCTATATTAGAACGTGGCCATACATATACTTTGTGTTCCTTATATAATTCAGTGTCCCTCTCCAATTTCTTAACCTTCCTGTTATAAACATTTTTAGCCTTGTTTTCTGCATAAACAAATTGCTTGTGATAGAGATCCTGCCAGTCATCAAAATTGACACTTTGCACAATTTCATCATTCAAGACCTCAATTTCATTCATTAAACCAGAAATTTTTCCGTCATTAAATTTCATTACTTTTTTCATAAAATTGAATCCAAAACTGTCAAACAACTCATTAAATTCAAATATACTTTCTTCCGTATATTTTATACCCAGGGGTAACTTAAAAAATCTAATGCCCTTAGGCACAATACCCATTTGCAAACATTTGTCCAGGTATGCATTATCTATTTTCACACTTTTCAATAAACTTAATTTTTTACCCATTGTATTTATTTTTTCTCTAATGGGTTCAGAGTTCCCCTCAGTGAAATCTCTAGTGAATTCAACATTGTTATTATTATTAAAATAATCCACTTTTTCAGTGAAAAAATTATTTAAACAATCTCTAACACCATAGGTCTTGTTATCTTTTTTGTTATTACTTACATCGTACTGACCAGTTTTATTGTTAGTTCTGTCAGCAAAACATGAGAGTGTAAAGTTCTCTCTAGTGTCAGTACCTTTTTTCCGCTGTGGTCTCGAGACAAGAGAGGCAGAATACGACCTAGGTAAAGCCTTGTTCTTTGGCTTAGTCCCCACTCTTGCCGCCTCTTCTTGTTGTAAGAGACTTAGATCAAAAGTAAAGTCCCCGTTAGATGTTAGATTAATGTCCGTTTCCCCTATGTCCAAATCCAAGTCCGTAGTTACGGTTTTGGGAGTTCCCGTAGGTTTAAGAAAACCTTGTCCATTCGGGATATCGTCTTCATTCTCGGAATAATCCACATTGGAATGACTTCTGGGTGAAATTTCTCTTGATACAATACGCGTTTGGGAGCCGATTGCTCTTCCTTGCTGCACGCTCTCCGAGAGCTTCCCCACTAACTCCAGCAATCTGCTTACGTCGCCCTGTAGTGACGTGACATCCGCCCGTAGTTGTACATACTCCTCCCTGCCCAATAAAGCCGATGGAGACCCGGTTTCAGCCATCCCAAAGCGACAACGTAAAGTAAAAAGTGTAGATCTCTAATATCAAAAAAGCCAGAAAACGGGTCCACTGCTCGAACAAGGAAAAAAGCTGTAAAAACAACAGTACTCCACGTACACCCACTTCAGCTTGAAGAAACAAACTCCGTTATCGTAAAACACAGGTTTATTTGGTTTTAAACCACAAAACACTCCATTCAAGTAGATGGTTTAGCGCTTTCATCTGATCTCTCAGATTTCTTCAGAACCACCATTACCAATTGACACACCCCTTTTATACTCTATTTGGCGCCAAAAAGTTGTTCAAAATTTTAAAAACATTAAAAACTTTTTTATATATATGTATATAAATTTCAATATTTAAAAACTTGTTTCATTCATTTCTGGCTTTTTTGATATTAGAGATCTACACTTTTTACTTTATGATCTGGTGAAATATCCTACCACAGCTGAAGAACAGCAGAAATTAAGAAATATATTTGCTTTTGAGAGGTTCTGTGTTTTGACTTACAAAGGGATGATTATCACTGGAAATGCAGCTGACTGCTGATTTATGGAGTTCTTTAATTTGACTGAAATCTGAAAGCTTTAGATCCAAAATTCCAATTTATTTCTCACATAAAGAGAATTAGCTGAAAAAGTTCAATTCTGCAGTCCTTAATATTGTTGAGGGAAGAAACCACATAGATGTTTAGCTTGTTTACTTTTCTTTAGATGTTTAACTATTTTACATATTTTGATCTTTGGGTATTTAACTCTTCATTTTCAAACAAAAGCTGCTTTTATTACCCACAATCATATCAACAGTTATAAGATATAGAAATGTCAGGAAATTGGAAAACAAAATATAGTTTAATACTATGGAAAAACATGCTTTGTCTTTTAGCATAAAGAGTGGTACATATTAAAGTCCACAGGACAAAATGTTTTCCAGCATCAGTAACCAGAGTGGATCCAGCCAGGATCACTCGAAATGTACTATGTAATAGATAATTGCATTACTAAATATCTAGCTAGGGTCTGTTGGGTGAATGTTCAAGATATAGTATTTCTCTGACACCAGTAGTTATGTGATTGAGACCATTGAGTTACATTCTCACACAGTAATCTGAAGTGGGAAATCCCTTCCCTCTTATGGATAACTCCTCCATCGTTGCCTTGTTCTCCTCAGTAACTAGGGATACATTGTCTTTCATTGCCTAGTGTTTGCCTTCATATATATATATATATATATATATATATATATATATATATATATATATATATATATATATAAAAGACGGAAAAGCACTCTTGATTTTTAGTAAACCGTAAGTCCTCTTGCATTCTTAGCAAAAATAAGATCTTAGATAAATGTACAAGAGATGGGAAAATCCCATGTGATATGTTTTGCAGTTGTTCCTTATAGGTATCCTGCCCTAGAGAGTCCTGAACCATGGACATAAAATAAACTCCTGAGCTCTCATCACAGTTCCAGCTGTCTAATACTAAGGAGTATATATATATATATATATATATATATATATATATATATATATATATATATATCCATGAAGCTGTGTATAAATACCTGAACAGGTATTTCTAGGCAAAACTTCTGAATTTTCTAGCCTTAGTGACATACCTTATTGAAGACCACGCATCCAAGCAGAGAGGATTACATATCTTCTTACAAACCAGGACCCTCTGTATTTATACACTGTTCCATTATATAGATCCATGATAAATCTCTATATAGTCTGCCAGTTAAACCCTTTAAATTATGTTTTACTTGACTGTTCTATAGCAAAGACTTTATTAATTCAGGCAGGGAGTCTGTTAGGATGTCATAAAATTTTATGTCCCTCTGTAGCTGAGGAGAGAAGTTCACAATACCCCATTTTCTAAGCTTTTTGCATTTGCAAGTACCTTTTAGATAGCATAATTCGATCCATGTATCTGCTTATTTAATTTGTTTTCAGAAATTGAATTTCGAACTATATTATTTCCAACTGTGTAGGTCCCCATTCCATAACCAGACTAAGGCTAATATGGTTTATGGGAAGAACAGAGGTAGACCATGGGACAATTTTCTTATTTTTGACTAAGGTTATTAAAGTAGTCAGTGTCAGGTCTAAAAAAAAATTATGAGGATTAGGCCATATATCACAATAGCTCCAAAACTAGTATCTGTTCCAGTCCCAACTGAAGAGTGGGGATAACACCATTCATGCACTTGAGACTTTATGCCTGCAACTGGTATATAAGCCTTAGTTGTGAAGATTAAAAGTAACTGTAAGGATGGAGTTCCATATCTTTTTTATTATTACCTCCTTCCAGTCTGCACATGGTTTTGAGATATCTGAGATGAATCTGATTATAAGGTTCTTGGATACGCCCAAGAAAGTCTTCAGGTATCACAAGAAAGAACTGAAAAGTATATAGTAATAAGGGAAAAACAGAAAAAAAATAAAGCTTAAATCTTCTGATCTAGTTCAAGGGGTATCATCTTCCAATAGTTTGCATCTTTCTTAATCCTGCCTAAAAAAGCAACATCACTTTACACTGGTTGAACTGATGTTCCTACTCACCCCAGTATTTAACATATTGAGTAGCCCATGGATAAGGAAATTGGTCACCAGGAGACCTGATGGAATAAAGTTAACAGGAATTGCTTTCATCATATCCTTGCAATATTGTAACTAAAAATAAGATATTTTTTCTTTGATGTGTTTGAACATCTTTGATAATTTATTTTTCAGTGTCAAGCAAATACATAAGGATGTAATCCATCTCTAGGACAATTTTCTCATAAGAAAGATTAGTTCAGAGTCATTTTAGCCTCACATTATGTATTGATAGGGTTAATGGTTCTGGGTGTAATGTAAATTGTAAAGGAAAAGAAGAGGATCCCTTTTGATTACCCATAAAAAGATAAATATGTATGATTATTGACCCTGACAAACAAGCTTCAATAATTTTTTTTAAAGATGATATCCACCAACCTTTCAAGGTGTCTAAATTTTAACAGTGTTATCTAAAATATGGCCTGCTAGTTGTACTCATTCAAATTCTTTTTTCAGCATCTACAATGAAAAAAAAGACTGAAGTTTTTTTTTCAAATCCTAAAACACTGGTATGACAGTTACAGATTTTAGACTCTTGTTAAAAAAGGACATCACCCTTCTACAAAGTTATACTGATTAGGGTATATTAAGTCTGGGGTGGGCTTTCTCAGCTTCAGTGCCAGTAGAGTCATTAATTTGTAGTCGTAGTTCATTATAAATAGGACTATAAAATGATGGCAGAGCAAAATATTTTCCTTCTTTAAGCATCACCATTTTAGCTGCTTCTTTTCAAGAAGGTGAAGGAGTGAGTGTATTTCTATAACTGAAGTGAAATTCTTCAGTAGCTGACAGACCATGGAACTAATGTCATTTTCCCCTTAAATTGTCTCCTAATCAGTTTGTTTCTACATCATCTGCTGTCACTTTCCTCATTAATCCAACCTTTTGTTTCAGGGTCAAATTAGGCAAATTGAGGACCTCAAGATTCTCGACAGCCTTTTGTCTTTGAGGCTCTTCCCCATGCCCTTGCCGTATAAAGGTTCAAATAATGTTTGAAAAATGTTTCTAGATGGAGTATTTGTCTTCTTACACATTTTAATCCACTAATAATTGGACCAATTATTTGTCATTCTGTTGTCTTAGTCATATCACCAGAGATGTTTGGTATTTAGGTGAGTCAATCTTTCATTCCTTTCCTCAGAAATTTAAACTGCCTATCTAAATATATCTAAATATCCATCTTCATCTGGGCTATATCCTCTTTAACTAGACAGGAGTTTCTCTGAGAACCTATCTGTATACTATGCAGATGTGTCCTTTTTTGCTGTTTGTTTAAATTAGTTTCAGCATTTCCCCATAGGCTCCTTATGCATTGTCTGACTCTATCTGCCATGGTTCTTTTAAAGTCATCCCAGAATTATGCCAAGTCTCCTACACATCTCCTTACCCCTCCACTAAACCCTTTATTTGGCACATATGCCATTCAATGAAATCAGTCCTCTTTATGCAAAATAATGAAGATATCCATTGTTTCTCCAGTAATCATGAGCATTTCCAATCTGTCTTTGATCTCCAGGGGACATGATTCAATAGTATTATTTTTACCATTATCACATAATTATACTCTTGGGTAATTAATATCCTTCCTCTTCTGTTCAATGAATTGAACCTTTATAAGTTTAGGCTGGCAGAGCATCAGAGCATATAGTTTATCTGTGACATTCAATAGACGTAATGCTTTGTTACATGACCAGTCTCAGAATTATTAAGTGCCTATAATGCTTATAATTACACTGCCTGGATGTCAGCAAAAAAGAAATTTAGGAAAGTAATGGAAAATCAAAAAAAAAAAAAAAAAAAAGGAAAAGAAAAAAAGCTCTGGCTGTGAAGAACCTCACAGCTGTTCTCCAAAATGCAGTTTAAGTACAGGAGATGGCTTCTAATAGAAGTATTTAAAATAAATGTGTCAGTGGAGGAATATGTAAAGACAAAATGACGTCTGCAAAAACTGAAACATTAAGTAGCATTTCAGACGATCTGATAAAACTACAGAAATCAGTTTTCAATAAAGAGATGACTAGCTAAACACAAGTCTTCTTAAGAAGAGCTGTTTCAAAAATTAGAGAAAATAGAGCACACAGAAATGAGATTTTATTTTCGCTATATCAGATAAACTGGAAGAAGTGCACTATATTAATCTTATAAAATTATAAATAAGCAACTGTAGTGGGGTTCCACAGAATGATTTGTTAATTAAGAGGGCACATCATGGGTTTTCTCAAAATCTCACCATCAGAGTGCAGATGAGACCCTATATTAGTAAAGATATAAACATGCCAGCAGAATGCACTACTGCTGTCAAAACTAAGGCAGAAGGGAAGCATGTTAGCTGATGAGGCTATAAATGTATGTTGCTTTTATTATATATAGATTGGTTTTATTTAAGGTGTAGCCATTTTTGTTTAATCAGAAAGACTTAAAAAAATTAAGAGAAGTGATGAAAAATGTGATTTTTTTTTTGCATTTTCAAATTAGCTAGCTAGGGGCTTTCCACTATTACCTGTTTTTGAGAACAAGCAAACTACAGGCATAGGCGATTAATTTGGAAAGGTCTGAGTAGTCTGTTCTAAATGAAATATGCTACTTAACAGTGATGAAAGGAGATAGTGCCAGCCAAACTAGCTGGAATTCTGTAAATAATTATATGTCACTGGTGAATACCGAAATTATGTCACTGGTGAATACCGAAATTATTTATACAAGATGCTTGTGTTACAAACGTATTACAACTGTGTGTCATTTGTATATCAGACTGCTTGACAGATGTGTGTTGAAGAGGTATTTGCACAGTGCTGTTTGAAATGTAACCACAGTGTGCCCTACTGGAAAAGAACAGAAATGTGCATGCACTATTTTAATTATTTAAAAGTATATATTTTAAAAGTGGAAACTGGGGTACAGGAGGTTAACCTCAGTCTAGTCAATTGTAGAAGAACAACTGAAATTAAATTACTTTATGGCTAGGCCATAAAAGATGGTATCTTTCAGTTTTCAATGCAGCAAGTGACACAATGTCTGCATTAGGAAACTTTAGGGTGAATTAATTACTAGACTTGAAAGCAGGAAAGAATGCAATTGTTTTGTGACTTTCAGCATCTGCCAGAGATTTGAGGAGAAGCCCTTGTCTGTATATTTTTACAGATAGATGCTAAATACTGCCAACTTCATCAATGGGGTTTTGGCTTGGGAACTGGAAGTCAGATGACAAGAAATTCTATCCTTCTGCAAGTTATCCCAGCAGTAATATTTGAAATGTTAATTTGAGAAGTCTCTTAGTGAGACAGAGCATTCTGCATTCTGTCTTGGACCCGACATCTAGAAGATCCATTCACCACTTCTGCCTTGCTCTATTAGTAAGTTCTTAGGTTACAGTAATTCTCTTAGATTCACTCAGGAATATAGTGAAGCTTAGTTTAGATATTTTATTTATTTATTTAAGACTGTCCTGCAATGTTTAAATATTTATTGTGGTTTTGAAGTCTGATGTCACTGTGACTATATATTTAGTATTGTCTTGTTCTTTTATTATTTATTATTAAATATATTTAAACTGTTCATTGTGTCTGATCTGTGTAGAGATATTTAAGTTTTGAGATTACTTGCATATTTATTTGGTGACACTGTGTGGGCCACTCCTAATAGCCTTGGTCTTGATCAAACTACTATTCGTGTTAATATTATTACACAGTAAGATTGGACACTCTTTGTTAAAGGCTTTAAGGTAGCTAGCAGGAGTGACTAGTGGCAGTCAAAACTACCTCATAGTCTGGGTAGAAGGGGTCATAGCTAATAAACCTGTGCCAGCCTTTCCCTGGTATGTCTGTGAGTAAATCAAACCTCAAGGAGTGTGTGCATCAGCTACCTGGGCAGGGACATGAAACACTGGTGGGATAGAGTGTGTGTTGGAGGTCTTGGCTTGGTCACTGAGATTTCAACTCTATAGCTGTGCCAGTGAGGAGTCTTATTGGGGATCTGGAGAAAGAGTGAGAAACCAGCCCCAGACTGACTTTGGTTTATGTGCGCTCTTATGGGAAATTGCACTTGATGCAGTGAGCTGCATCTGGAAATACTGTGCGTGTACCTGTCACCCTCCCAGTGTACATCCCCCACTGGTGCTATTGGTGATTATTAAGGCTCCTTGATTACCAGTCCAGTGGAGGGTCGTCATACTTACAATGTAATTAACTTTTAAAGGGCTATTGGCAAGTACTTCAGTGAAAATAAAAAATAAGTTAACAAATGTTTGAAACTATGGGAAGCGAATGGTAATACTAGTAGGTACCTCCTCAGCAGCCATAGTAGTTTAATGCATTAAATATAACAGTGCACAGTTTAGTATATTTATTTATGTTAGGCAAGAATACTTTTTCTTCAAGTTATTTTTTTACATCTGTGAGGGACATTGAGGTAAGATAAGAATGGATAGCAATATGTGTAAGTGGGAACACAGGCTCTTATGTATTAACATGATTAACCTTAACTTTAGAATAGTAATACCTGTGGGTGTAGCTACTGATTTGAGGCAGTTTCTCCTACTTGGAGGATAAGACGTTCATTATGAAATGTATATACAGTATTGTCTGTTTACTGTCAGTTATTAGGGGGTTGATGGTTTGAATATGTATTTATTTTTTTTTCTTGAGTGTATTTATTGATGCAAACATTCTGGGGAAATGTTACATAGATTCAGAAAGAGGTGGGAGGAAGCAACTGTATAGAAGATCAGCACACCAGTCATTAGTACATGCATGTAAGCTGCAAGGTGGGAAATATGATCAAAGGAATTATTGTATAATTTGTGACAGTGAAAGCTTTTTGTCAGAATGGCAGCTCAGTCAATATTAACGTGGCCTTATAGGAATAGAACAATGATGAGCCACATAGAAGCAGGACATAAGGAAACATAACTGCTGTTGGTGAGTCTTAATGCAAAAAAAAACATTCAATAGAGCCTGTTAGAGTTTATAACTAAGGCAATGGTAGCATTTTTTTTCTCTGATACAATGGCTGCAGAGATAGCAGGAGAATTCATATTTATGGCTACATGCCCTTTTTACTTGATCAGAAGGTTGATAAAGAAGTATAGAGTAAAAATAAGAATATCTAATACGAAGCTCTGGAACAATCCTTGCAACTGCGCATAAGTTTCCCTTTGCACAGCTGAGGACTGAAGAAGTTTCATGGGTAGTTTTAAAGAGAAAATGCCATTTCTAGGTGCCTGTGTCTGTACAGGTTGCTGCTAAATCCTGTTTTGAGAAAAATCCAGGAGCCTGTCTCTGTACAGGGTGCTGCTAAATCTTGTTTTGTGACAATTCTAGGTGCCTGTGTCATATACAGGGTGGTGCAAAATCC
This sequence comes from Protopterus annectens, assembly GCF_019279795.1. Classification (NCBI taxonomy): domain Eukaryota; kingdom Metazoa; phylum Chordata; order Ceratodontiformes; family Protopteridae; genus Protopterus; species Protopterus annectens. The sequence goes on from NC_056746.1 coordinate 24,205,968, forward strand.
TGTTTTTTGACAATTATATATATAAACATATAATATTATTATATATACTGACTTTGAGACTGCCATAATTTGGAAAAAAGGGATTACTCCAAGGCACTCTGATCTTGGACTATATGTAAGCCAGATTTTTGCATATTCAGTTTTGCTGTTACAAGACTTACAATTCAAAATGGTTACCTTAGTTCACACCTACTGTGTTTTTGTGTATTTTGTAAGCCTCCTGACATGGTACCTTCACATCACACCTTGTGGGATGCTTTCTATGTTTTTTGCACCATGCTGTCTTTGAATGATTGACCAGAGCCACTGGGTAGCCAGCCTGATCTTTACCTTCTTACTTTATTTATTTATTTGCTAATTGTGTAGGTGTGTAGGTCTAAGGCCTTTTTGTGAAAAACACAGAGGGAATAGATATGGGGGTGGGATTCCAAAACGTCTTACACATGTGCACTCAAATGTTGGAAGAGTAATTAAAGTGACAGTGTAACTATCAATATTCACGTGATAGACACAAACATAGTATTATTGACAGGTTGATTTATCCAATGGATTATTTCAGTATATGTCTGCTTTGCTTACATTATGGTTATATATGCATAAGTAGGAATTCCAAAAATTCTTATTGTACTCCTAAATTTTGGTGGGTAATTAAAGGGGTAACGTAACAAACAGTGTTCATACATGATAAGCATGTGACTTGAAATATTGGCAAGACAGATTTGTATCCAATACACTAATGCAGTGTACTTTGGCTTTACACACACACAAAAAACACATACTGCATCTGAACATCATAATGATTCACTTTTCTACATAGCCAAACAGTTGTGGTTGGCAAACAGCTTTCTATACTGAGAACATGACACAGCTATAGACAGCACACATATGTGGAAAAATATGCATCAGTGCCCAAAAAAGGTGCTCACAACAAATACTACAGTGAAAGTATTGTTGTTTACATTAAATAATTCCCAAAAGAAGCCTCACAAATGTGATTAGTATTACAATATGAAAGTTCTATGTTCCATGCAAAAGTGCTCCTTGACAACAACACAGGGTTGGAACACTATATTTATGTACATATACGATCGAGACCTAAAAAGTGATACAGCCCAGTGGATGTGATATGACAGATAAGTGAATGTATCTTTTAGTATTAGGCAACTGCAATATTTCCCTGAGTACAGTTAATCCTATGTATTTATATATATGTATGTATATCTGTGTCAAAACACTACTGATTTGCACATCATATTTGCTGCATTACTAACTCTCCAGTGCTATACATCACTAATAAGCCTTATTGTCTTGCAGTGTTTCAGAATCTTATTCTCTGCAAAATGTGTGACATACCAGCAATGGATATTACACAGTGCCAATATCTGCAACACTCACTGACTCAATAGTATGAGCCAAAGTCTACAAGACTTGCAAAGCAAGCCAGCTATGTTATAGGGAATATAGCCCTAACAGTGACTCCAGCTTAAGTTTACTTATGCAGACCAGGTACCAGTAGGTGCTGGCAGAGAAAATAAATGATGAGGTTTTGCCTTCTGACCTTTGTTTAAGAAGAGTGATAATAATGTGTTGGAGTGAGGCATCCAGGTGGTCATTATGGTCCTAAGCCTTGGTCAAGACCAGAAGTGTGAATAGCAATTGGACTAGGTGAATGGGTAGGCCACGAAGGAGTACTGGCACTTTAGGAGGGTGGTGGTGACATGCCTAAAGAGAAGTTTGTGTGTCATAGCACACGATTGCCTTTCAAATGATGCCAGCATAAAGAAGTAGGGCTTTCCATACTGTTTTAAATTATCCTGTGTGAGCGTCAATGATTTCTACTTGGCTTACTCTCATCCTTCACAAAACTGGTGATCCCAGCACTGAAGTATCAAATACCTGAGTGACACTGAATAACTGTTTTTAAGGTATGGAGAGCTTAGGGGTACTGCATAAATCAGGGCTTTGCAGGCATGCCCAGAATTTCACAGGTATACTACTGTGCTGTATGAGCATGCCTTGATACACATACAGCTGTTATATGTTACTTTGCAGTGGTATGGGCAGTATGAACATATGTACAGTATTGAACAGTGTAAAGCAATATGCAACAAGTCAGTAGTGGTTCATGCATACATACAATACAATGTATTATAGAACTCTAACCACACATCCCCATACCAGTACTGAACAGTACCAGCAGCTACGTTACCCTTTAGCACATACTACTATAACAGGCTTTGTCATGCTAGTAAACTGTAGTTACATGTGTAGGGAACTGCAAAAATAGAAATAAAATTTGTAGTTAACATATTACCCAATTACCTATGAGTACTTGTTGCCTACTTGTAGAAAAAGCTATATGGTTACATAATCATAGATGTGCTACACAATGTACTGACAGCAGTTGCATTACACATGTAATATAAAAAATGTTCAGCATATATTATGTTTGCAAAGCAGCATAACAACTACATGTGTAATGAATATTACAGTATGTTCTAAATAGTAATGTGTTCCCTCATTGGTTTTGAGCAAGATGTTTATATAGTTAGTGGAGGTGCATGTTTCTCAGAAATGGTTTTAATGGAATTTTTTGTTGTTATATTACTACAGCATTGCTGTTGTACAGGAACTGGAGTTCTTGTTCTCTGCATTACTAGTCTTTTTTATTTTGCTTATTTTAACTAAAGTTGTTTTGGTAAGTCGTTCAAAGTAAAAATGTAATTCATACATCCACTTGAACCTCTTGTATGTGGACAGAGATACAGTGAAATGAAGGGGCAGCCACCACAGGTGCAAAATGTTAGGGAGCATGATTAGCAAATGCTTTGTGGTTTTAAGTGAATTACCAGCATTCAGAAATGATTGCATTTATAGTCTGAACTGAAGCAACTGAGTGCTGTGTGTGTGGAATAGCTATTGTGGCATTTGTTTTCTACATATATAGTTTGCTACAGTTCAAAATGAATGAAGATTTTTGTTGTGCTACAGGTCAGATAACCTTTTTTATGTTTTATTCCCCTTAACTTAAAAGTTGGGGGGGGGGGGTCAGTTCAGAGGATGGCACCAGGTACCAGAATAGTTAGATACACCTCTGTATGCGGATGTGTGGATACAGTAGAACAATGCAGATGTGTTTAGGTAAACTTTGCATAATACCCATGAGCCCTTGTCAGATACAGTTATGTTTATAGAGCACATATAGTACATGTGCTCAAATGCTCAGTTAGAATATAGTTTGGTGCCACTACATTGTAGTATAGTATATTATACACTCACTCTACAACCATACAATGTTGACACCACAGCTGAAATGAATATTGCACATAGTCAAAATGCAACTGTAAAGTTGAACAAATGTATATTATTTTGATATTTTAGGAGTATACATGTATGGTGTTTGGTATACAGCACTTTCTGCAGTTATTTTTTTTTTCAAAAATATTGTTTATATTATGCGACTTATAAAAGCTGACTGATGCTGAGTAACTGAAACATCAGGACTAGGATCATGAATTCCACCTTGAACGTATTCAGTTGTATAGTGTAGTTTACTACTACAGCTGCTTACCACATACCATCGATCCCATTTAAACACAACCCTGTCTCCTCTTCTACCATAACCTATTACATATTTGTACAATAAAGAGCTTGTTGCAACCTGATATGTTTAACAACAATGCCAAATAGCTTGTTAAGCATTCTGGTGACACACGATTAGTTTGGATTGACTTTTATAATACATGAAAAGAAAGTATATATGAGTTTTAGTTGTCTGTCTTGATACTTTACCTTCAGATCCTGGTCCCCACACATGCATTGTTATCAGGCATCTCCCTCATGGGGTCTCTGGAGATCACTTTATTGTACTCTTTAGAAATATATAAAATAGGATTATAAATTGCTTGAAAGAAAATAGACCATCTTTTTAACCATTCTATTTTATTAACTCTTTTCCGGATGTTAGTGTTTTTTTTTCTATAATTTGAGCAAGTTTATTCTGCCATTCCATAGGGTGCATTTTCCACACCTTAAACACATAGCTTATTAAAGTTAAAAAAAACATTCCTGTTCATGTAAAACAATCCCTATTCGAGGTGCACTGACATATAATAACCAGAAACCTATATTAGTGCTATGTGATAGTTATTCCTGTCCCCTGCTGAACTGCACCAATTACTGTTTGCAGTTATGTGTTTTGTGTGTGGTCACAGTACAACGTCATGCTAATAACAAGCCAAACAAGTAACTGATGTGAAAAATAAGACTGAAAATACAGAATAGGAGGAGAATGATTGCAGTCATGTTACCCTTTAAACAGTAAAGCTCACTTTCCCATGCATTTAGTAAACTTAAAATGTTGAGGTCACTAACAACAATTTACTTGTGGCAGACTAACAAATCAACTATCATAACACCAACCCAGATGTAATTGTGATAGTCAGAGGAACAATGTTTAAGGACTTTGTATACCCTATACTCATTGTGTAGTGCAGGGATATGTTGCTGATACATTAGTAATATAGATATATTTTTCCCCTTTGTGTTCCCTCCCTAGCTGCACATCAGCTCCCTGGCTGCACCATTTCTACTTTAATGTGCCCCCCTTCCAGTACTATTCCCCTAATGCTGGGAGTGAACCTATGATAGGTTGGGAAGAGAAGTGGAATATAGTAATTCCTCCCACATTCCAAAGACATGTAGTAGGTGAATTGGGCACTCTAAATTGACCACAGGTGCGAGTGTGTGTGTGTGTGTGTGTGTGTGTGTGTGTGTGTGTGTGTGTGTGTGTGTGTGTGTGTGTGTGTGTGTGTGTGTGTTATAGCCACCCGGCAGTGTAAACCTTGGCTAGAGATGATTGCTACTGTTAAAGTGACACTCGACCCCATGTGTAAAATGGGAAAAGGGGTTGAGGATGGATGGATGGATAGATATATGCTGGTCATGTATGCTAGTTTTTTTTTTTTTTATGCCCTGAGTGGAAATAGTGATTTATTGCACATCATGGCAAATTACTTCAACTAGCTCTGGCCTCCCCTCAAATGCAATAGTTAATGGGAATATTCTCTGTGAATCACTGGGAATGTGGCTGAATCACAGAAACTCCTCTCTCCTAGGGTGTGTGAGCTATTTTAACATGACTGCACTGTATAGCTGTACAGTATGTGGAAATATCTCCTAATATGACTGTGTATCCCTAAGCTGGAAATACATATTGCAATCCTAGTTATATAAATATAACTACACTGAGTACAACTTCCACATGGTAAAGTTCCCTTTTTACTTACTTTCTCCTGTTCTAACCCCTTTTCAAACATCATCTTCTTTCGGCTGTTCCCGTTAGGGGTCGCCACAGCGGATCACCTGTTTCCATTTCTTCCTGTCCTCTGCATCTTGCTCTGTCACACCAACCACCTGCATGTCCTCTCTTACCACATCCATAAACCTTATCTTAGGCCTTCCTCTTTTCCTGTTACCTGGTAACTTCATCCTTAGCATCTTTTTCCCAATATACTCAGCATCCCTCCTCAGCACATGTCCAAACCAACATAATCTTGCCTCTCTGACTTTGTCTCCAAACCTTTCAACCTGGGCTGATCCTCTAATACACTTATTCCTAATCCTGTCCACCCTCGTCACACCCAGTGCAAATCTTAACATCTTTAACTCTGCCACATCCAGCTCAAACTCCTGCCTTTTTGTCAATGCCACTGTCTCCAACCCATATAACATATCTGGTCTCACTACCCTCTTGTAGACCTTCCCTTTCACTCTTACAGGTACTCGTCTGTCATAAATCACTCCTGACACTCTTCTCCACCCACTCCATCCTGCCTGTACTCTCTTCTTCACCTCTCTTCCACACTCACCGTTACTCTGAACTATTGACCCCAAGTATTTAAACTCATCCACCTTTGCCACCTCTACTCCTTGCATCCTCACCATTCCTCTATCCTCCCTCTCATTCACACACATATATTCTGTCTTAGTCCTGCTGACCTTCATTCCTCTTCTCTCTAGAGCATATCTCCATCTCTCCAGGGTGTCCTCCACCTGTTTCCTACTCTCACTACAGATCACAATGTCATCTGCAAACATCATAGTCCATGGGGACTCCTGTCTAATCTCATCTGTCAACCTGTACATCACCATTGCAAATAAGAAAGGGCTCAGAGCTGATCCTTGATGTAACCCCACCTCCACCTTAAACGCATCCATCACTCCCACTGCAGACCTCACCGCTGTCACACTACCCTCATACATTTATTTATTTATTTTTATTTATTTAAATTTGTTGACCGGGAGTGTCCGACTGGACGTAGGTCCATTTTCAGCGGAGGCCCGGGGAGAAAAGCTCCACAGTAAAATAAACAGACAGTAGTTACACTGGATTACATAGTGATTAACAATTTAACATAGCAATTACTTGCAACATATTTACAGATGAAGAACATAGTACATCAGTAGAAAACTAGAATCTTTATCTGTGAAGTACATAACAGACATTAACAAATGTTACAATGAGAAGTTCCTGCTGTATAATAAGTACTAGGCTTATGAGCATCTGAGCTTGCTATAATCAAGGTAGTTAGTGGAGTGGAAAGAAAGGTAGTGGTTGGATGGGGTGGATGATATTAGAGTGGGAGTTGCAAGGGCATAGCCAGCATGTTTTTAGGTGCGCTTTTAGTAAAGTTTTGAAGTGGGTGCATGATGGTACGGAGGTAATTGTGGATGGGAGTGAGTTCCATAATTTGGCTATGGCGCAAGAGAATAGTGCTTCACCAGCAGAGTTATTGGCTTTAGTGATCTGCAACTGATTTTTGTTGCTGGATCTTAGTGTTCTGGTGGTGCGATAGGGTTGGAGTAGATTCTGGAGGGATGGGACATTTAGTGGATGGTTTACTAGTTTGTGGGTGAGTGAGAGTTGATACCACTGAAGGAAGTGAGGGAGTTCATGCTAGCCCAGTTCAGCAAGTGAGAGACAGTGGTGACTATGGCAGGATGCCCCTGTGGCGAATTTGGCAATTTTGTTGTAGCAGGTCCCTAGCTTGTTTAGATCACATTGCCTTAGGTTGGTATATATTGGAGAGGCATAAAGTAGGTTGGAGATAAGGTGGGAATTTGCTATTGAAATCGGTGAGAAATTGCTTATTTCTGTATAATGCTCCTAGTTTTTTGTGGACTTTTATTATGGTCATGGATATGTGAATGTCAAATTTTAGTTTATTGTCTATTTCCACTCCTAGCAATTTGGTGTGTTCAGTTGGGTATATAGTGGTGTTGTCTTTTGCTGTGATGTTAAAGTGAGAGTTGTTTTGAGTATGTTTGGTGGGTTGGAAGATGAGTAGTTTAGTTTTGTTTGGGTTGAGTATTAATTGGGCATCGGATAACCATGTTTCAACAGAGGAAAAGGCTTCCTGTGTGACTTTTTGCAGTTTGGGTGGGGACTGGGCTGAGCAGATGATGGTCGATGATATACATATATGATGGTACATATCCTGTACCACTCTTACATACTTCTCTGACACTCCTGACTTCCTCATACAATACCACAACTCCTCTCTAGGCACCCTGTCATATGCTTTCTCTAAGTCTACAAAAACATAATGCAACTCCTTCTGACATTCTCTGTACTTCTCCATCAACACTCTCAGAGCAAACATTGCATCTATAGTGCTCTTTCCCAGCATGAAACCATACTGCTGTTCACTAATCATCACGTCCCTTCTTAACCTAGCTTCCACTACTCTTTTCCATAACTTCATGCTAACCCCTTTTCAAACTATTCCTTAAAATTCCTTCCTGCCTTATATACGAAAACAGGCTCCTGCCCCACCAGTTCATTAATTTCTTTATTTACCCTAAAGATGTTCCAGTTCTTGGTCACCAATTTCCTGATGTCTTTAGCATAAATATTCTGTTCTAAAACAAGGGCCATTTCATAACACCCATTCGTGTCGGTCACCCTCTCTCTTTCCAGCTCTCTTCCTAACAGTGGTTGGTACTTTTTGCCCCACCCTTCTTTCACTTCTTTAAAGATACTTTCAACCATTGACCTAGGATATTCTCTATCCAGAAGCATGTCCTTTAATTTGTTCAGTTCCCCCTCAAGGTCCTCCTGCACAGAGGTCATTCTTGCCACTCGAATGGCTTGACCTTTTACTAGGCTTTTTTTCTGGAATTGCGGGTGATCACTACTGTAGTGCAAGTAAGCATTGCAGAAAGTCTCTTTCCTAAATATATTAGATTTAAAACCACCTTCAGTATGGGATATGCTGGTGTCCAAAAAAATTATACTCTCTTTACTCCATGAGTGTGTAAATTTTAAGTACCTGCAACATCCATTAAGGTAATTAACAAATTCTGGGATCTCTTCTGCTGTACCGTCCCATAAAATAAATATGTCTTCCAAGAACCTTACATAAAAACATATGTACTTCAAGTAGGGGCTAGCGAACACAAATTGTCTGTTTGGTACTTTTTTATTGCTTTAATTAAAACGTGTTTTTCCACTGCAGAGCCTGTTCATACTTTTACATTTACCAGTATTGTTTTACACCACATTTCATGAGTTATTCTGAGTCTTTGCATGGTCTGGACTGGCTTTGTATAGTGGGAAGATGGATAACAATGAGGTGGTACCTGCAGACACCGTGGGGACTGTGTACAGCAGTGGTATGCCGATTCCAGCTTCAGGTTTTAATTCTGATATCGTGCAGCTGAGGTCCGAGGTGGCTGCTCTAAAAGGTGACGACTAAAATTATTGAAATGCTCATAGAAGAAAGTAGTAAGCAATTACTGAATGGAGAAGGCGGGTTTTCTTCCCTTAGGGGAAGTTGTGGTATTGTTTCCACCTTTGTGACGTCAGCGGAAGGAGCAGTAGCAGCAGGCAACGGCGGAATGGCTGCATCGAGCAGAACAGATGGGAATACGAGGCAGCTACTCTCTAGTTCTTGGTCCAGAAATGGTTTTAATCAAGGGAATGGCAACTGAGAAGTAATAGAGAATGGTAGCCATGTAACAGCAATGGGCACTGTACAAAAAAGCTCTTTGAAGGCTTTACCCAGTAGTTTTAATGGCAATGAAGGGAACGAGTTGTTTGCGGAGCAGGACAGAAGAATCACAGAGTCACATTGTACTTAAAGACATTATGGACAAATCTTTTACTTTTAGAAAGCCGGAGGTGTTTGCACCAAGTGTGGAAACGTCTTACTCCAACAAGTACTGTCCGACGCTGACAGAAATGATTTTCACCTTTGAAAAAAGACTTTTAAAATTAAAATGTTTGCAGATTAAAAATGAATATTTAAGAGAATGTATAAAATTAAAAGTGATCCTGCAGGGGCTTAGAATATACAAATTTCCTTTTGGAATTCAGTACACTGTTGATGTAACTGACGATTTAGCATGTTTTTTTTTTTTTTTTTGAGAACTGCCGCTTAGAGTTGTTGACTAAAATTTTAAAGTATAATGAAGTGTTATTGGGGAAATTGGGTAGTGAAGTAGACATTTTAGATAAAGCTATTTCAGATGATTTATTGTTTCAGGAATATCAGCCCCTATATAAACAGGCCCTATTTAGGGTGGAAAAGAAATGGAACAGTGTATTTCTTAAAAAGCAGAAGAAGTTTGTAAAACAATATGGAAATAAAAGGCATACGCAATACCCAGTAAATATCAAAAAAATGATGTCAATAAAGGGTAATGGGGAAAGTTACAATTATTGCCAGTTGCCATCTAGGAAAGTGAGAAGTCCTAGGTTTGAACAAAGAGGGGAAATGGATGAATTAGACTCTTTTACTGGAACACCCCAGGGTTTTCAAGAAGTGCACAGGTCAGAATGATTGGCAATGAAGTCGAAGCAACTTGTAGACTCAGGTCAACACCAATACGATGCACAAGGGTGGAAGTATTGCAAACAAAGGCCGAAAAGGAGAAGGTAATAAAATATACAGTTGGTGGACTGACTGGTATATCTAAGGGGTTTAAAATTTACAACTACGCAGGGCTAGACCTGTAAAAGGAACATTTCTTGCTTTTTATGAAGGGGTTTACGTTTGTGCCCACTTGTCTGCTAATATTGCTGATTCTTTTATAGAATTAAAAATGTTTATTAGGAAATTGAATTTTAATATTTTTGTCAAAGATCAAAGGAAGGAAAGTGAGACACCACTTAATAAATTAAGTTTTTAAAAAAGTAGTACTTTTAGCCCACCTGTGCACCCTGTGTTGCAGGTTTTTGAAAAAGCAGTAATGGAAGATATGTATCAAATGTACTAAGGACAGAAAAAGCCAGCAAAATCTAATTTTACAGGAAAAGTAGGAGAAATTTAAGGATGATGAAACCCAATAAAGGTGGGGGGTAGTTATATTTGAAATGGAGGACTACAACAATGCAATGACCAGCTTGTTGTACAACACTGACACATACTCCCCCATTTTGAAAAATGAAATTATTATTGCACATCAACGACTAGATTCATACATTGAAGAATATCTACTAGAAAATCGGATTGATTTGGACACCTTATCATTTCCTGCAGCAAAAAAAAAAAAAAAAAAGTTATACTGAATATTTTCAGTATACCAAAAGTTCACAAGAAAATAAAAAAAAAATAAAAAAAAAACATTGAGGCCCATTGTGTCTGCAAGAGGATGCAAAACCCACCCTATGGCACTTTTAGTGGATAAGTGGGTAAAAGTAGTGTATAAAACATCTCACTTGTTAAAAGACTCATGGGACTTCTTGGGTAAGGTTAAACAAGAATTGTGGAAAAAGGAACTTACATTCCTTACTATTGATGTGCTGGACTTGTTCACTAGTATTCCAAAGGTAGAAGGAGAGCAACATTGTTATGATATGTTTCAACTTTGTCTAAGGACCAGATTGATTTAGTGGTAGAATTAATGGAGTTAGTTTTGGAGAACAACTTCATATATTTCAAAGAGAATACTACCAGTAGACCAAGGGGGTCACTATCGGGGAGGCATGCACCCCCACCTTTGTGAATATTGTTATGTTGGGGTGGAAAAGGGAATTTGTGTTTGCTAGCCCCTACTTTAAGTACATATGTTTTTATGTAAGGTTCTTGGAAGACATATTTATTTTATGGGACGGTACAGCAGAAGAGATCCCAGAATTTGTTAATTACCTTAATGGGTGTTGCATGTACTTAAAATTTACACACTCATGGAGTTTTTTTAGACACCAGGATATCCCATACTGAAGGTGGTTTTAAATCTAATATATTTAGGAAAGAGACTTTCTGCAATGCTTACTTGCACTACAGTAGTGATCACCCGCAATTCCAGAAAAAAAGCCTAGTAAAAGGTCAAGCCATTCAACTGGCAAGAATGACCTCTGTGGACCTCTGTGCAGGAGGACCTTGAGGGGGAACTGAACAAATTAAAGGACATGCTTTTGGCTAGAGAATATCCTAGGTCAATGGTTGAAAGTATCTTTAAAGAAGTGAGAGAAGGGTAGGGAATAAGTACCGACCACTGTTAGGAAGAGAGATGGAAAGAGAGAGGGTGACCGACACAAATGGGTCTTATGAAAAGGCCCTTGTTTTAGAAAAGAATATTTATGCTAAAGACATCAGGAAATTGGTGACCAAGAACTGGAACATCTTTAGGGTAAATAAAGAAATTAATGAACTGGTGGGGCAGCAGCCTGTTTTCATATATAAGGCAGGAAGGAATTTTAAGGAATTGTTTGAAAAGGGGTTGGAACAGAAGAATGTTAGTAAAAAGGGAACTTTACCATGTGGAAGTTGTACTCAGTGTAGATATATTTATAGAGAAAAAAATCTTGGTGCTCAACAACGTCCTGCAAAGCAAGGTGACATTTGCCAGAGGTAATTGTACCACGAGTAAAGTGGTTTATTTAGCTAAGTGTGAAGACTGTGCTGGAATTTACATTGCAAAACAGAAACAGCACTAAAAACTAGAATTTATGAACACCTTTATGATATCAAGAAGAAAAAAGACACAAATGCATTGTATAGATATGCATAGGTCTGTCCCAATTTCAGAAGGTTCACCTTTGGGATCTTGGAAATAATTAAAATAAATCCAAGGGGTGGTGACTGGCAATGAACTCTTTTAAAAAGACAGCTAGTTCGGCAATTAAAATTGAATGCTACATTTTTACCTGGCTTAAATGACCAGGTTTCGATAGGACCTGTTTTAAGAGAAAAAGCTGAGGTTTAAGCATGACTGTTTTTAACTGTGTTGGTGTTGCTGTGTCTTTCGGCTTAGGGGTCGCCACAGTGGAACTCTGGTCCGCTAATGTTTGGTAGTGGATTTTTACGTGCCGAGTTACCAGCCCTGATGCACAACCTTCAACGAAGGCACGCCCATTCACGCATACCTCCACACAGAAGACGCTCTAGCTGAGAATCGAAAGGGACAACGCTGTTGCTTTATGGTTAAATGTATGCAATTAAGTTTAATTATGGCTATGTAAATGAGAGTATTTCACAGTAAATAAGATGGCTTGTAATTGATGGATTTTTATCTGAGGAAGTCTCCTAGTGAGAGGAAAGCCCTTAAGGAACTATTTGGTGCTTTTTTATTTCTTTAATTAAAACATGTTTTTCCACTGCGGAGCCTGTTCATCTTTTTACATTTACCAGTATTATTTTATACCATATTTCGTGAACATTATTATAACTACTTAACAGACTCCTAGGTATAATGAAAATTAATGTTGGTGACATTCCTAAGATGCATACTACAAAGTACCAGTTATTATGTACCTTCCTGACTGGCACATCTTATTACAGTATTTCTCCCCATGAATCACATTACAGTATCCATCAAAGTCAGAGTAGCATAAGGGCTTTACATACCTCCAGGATTCAGCCACTCATATAAACTGTACTCATCAAACAGCAGTCCTGTAGATGCATCAGCAACACATACCTGCCCTACACACTGAGCATAGGGTACACCAAGTCCATGAAGCATTGCTCCATTGACTATATATATCAGGTCAACAAATAATGGTATAGCGCATTTATTGTGTTGGTACGCTAGAATCTGTTATTTTTCATATCCATAATATTCCTTACACATGTGGTTGCTAAACTGTAAACATATTGTACATTGAATATATTTCATGTTACCTGTGTGGGTTACTACTGGGAGTACATTGTGTATCACACATCACCTGTGATGTCATCATATAACCTTATAAGTATGCAGCAAGTACTCATGGGTGACTGGGTGAAAAGCTGATCATAACTGTTTAGTTTCGTACGTGTGTAACTACATTTTATTATACTAGTATAAAACACTGGTCAGCAGAGATAATAGTAAGGAGAGCTATGTGACCGTATTGTTACAGTTAAGTTGTGTACACTGTAATTGCATTGCTACTCTGTGTGAACCAATACGTTACATGTTACATTACACTGTTCAGTATTGCATACACATATTGTCTTACTGCTCAGGCTACCACATAGTAGCAGATATCAGCTGTACGTATATTCAGATTTGATCATACTGCTCTGTATTGTGTCTGCAACCCTCAAAGTTCAGGCACTTGTGTAACTTTGCTCATCTCTCACTCTGAAGCTATGTCATGCATCATACTCATGTTCATCTTTAAGAGTTTTATTTTTTCTGTTTTGTAAATAAGTGGTATTTTTGTGGGTTATGATAACTTCTGAGGAACTGTGGCTCCCCTGGACCCCTGTCTCTCTGTGATACCTTAGTTATACAGTAATGCTCATGTATTTAATCCCATCTTGGAAAAAGTCTCCAAATGGTATGGACTGGTGAAGACAGTGTGGAGAAGAGATATTGTGAGCCAACACTGCTACTCAGAGAGGATGGTTTGATACAGTATTGAGAGGCCCAGCAACATGTTGGCTACTCAGACAGGATGGCTTGAGAGGCCCAACTCCCTATACCCTGGCATCATTTAGAAGGTCATTATGAGCTGTAAGCCATGATTATCTCTTTAGATGTGTCCACATAACCTCCTAAAGTTGTAACACTCCCTCATAGCCTGTAACTTTACCTAGTCTGGACAATGTTAATGGCTTTGAGTTTTATTGAGGTTTCAAGAACCACCTGCCTTACACCACCATGTCATCCATGTGCCTTCTCCGAAGAGACATGGACAAGCATAACCTCATCATTCCTCCCTTCTCCCACCAGCTGTTAAAGGTTCTTGGGTCACTAACTGAAACCAGCCTACCTGGGTCCTATTAGGGGCATATTATCCCTCTACATAAAAAGGGCTGGCATCCTTTGCAGGATTTGTGGACTTTGGCACATACTTTTCTACTCAACAAGGGGTGAGAGATTGGTGCTGTGTGCTATCAGTCCCAAAAATTCTGAAAAACTGCATGCTAATGAGGTCTGCTAGAAATAAATGGTCCTGAAGAGAAAACTATGCAAGTCAGTATGTCATATAAATCTGTACTATTCTGAGATGCTCACATCTTCTTCATGGAGAGCCAGAGTAGCTGCTTCATAGCAAGGTGAATACACTGATTTTTACATTTGTTGTGCTGTTATCACTTTTAGGCCTTTGTTCTATATGTACTTGGCTATAATGCTCCAGCAATGCATTTGCTGAAGCTAAAGACTTGCATGGAGTTGATGTGCTCGTAGAGTGCTTTAGTGTAGGATTCGGCAGTCGAACTTTCAGTTCCCATCTGCATGGGTGTCTTGAAGTTTGTCACTTCTAACTTGAGTAGCATGAAGTTGGCCTTGGAGAAGTTTTTTACGGATGTTTCCTTAATGGAGGGGGGGTGTGTGGATGTCAAAGGTCATTAGCTTATGGTCAGACCTAACCAACGAGGGGGTGACCACTGGTGTGGAGCATTGATTTCTCATGTTGGTAATGACCAGGTCCAGGATATTGGAGCCCCTGGTGGGACTATGGATTAGTTGATCCAGGGCATTGGAATTTATGAATTCCAAAAAACACTGGGCAATGTTGTTGGTACATGAGTAGTTTTTCCAGTTAATGGCAGGGTAGTTGAAATCACCCAGTATTAGGGTGTTTGGTTGTATCGTAATATTTTCCAGTATGTTTAGAAAGGTGTAGTGAGAATCTTGGGGCATGGTGGGGGATCTGTAGCAAGCAGTCTTACCTAGTGTTAGTTGCACCTGGAGAATTGCGGATGCATTGTGTTGGGCAACTAGGAGGTGTGAATATCCTTGGTGAATATGGGCACTCCTCCACTTTTAGTGTTTCGGTCCTGGTTTGGTGGCCGAAAAGTGTGATAAGAGTTGTAGCCTGGTATTGCAGGGGTGCTCTCTGGATCCTTGAACCAGGTCTCAGTTACTGCACAGATATCGATGTTCTCCATTTTTAGGAGTGCCTTGAGAGACTGCATTTTGAGATTTAGACTTCTAACATTGAGTAGCATTACCTTCAGATTTTGCATTCTTACACCTGTTACGGTGGTGGCTTTGTCCTTTGAGCCTTGCCTAAAAAAATCACTATAGGGGTGGCAAGAGCCTTAGCCAGTAACCTGAATCCCAGGGGCGATAAGTGCAGACCATCTCTGGCAAAGCATTGTGGTTTGTCAATCATTGTGTCCCAGGCAGACAGATACTGGATCCCCTTTGAATGACACCAGAAGCTTAGCCAATTGTTGAATTCAAACATTTTGTCCTTATACTGTGGTATCTTTCTGGGTGAAGGCAGGATACTACTCAGGGCTATGGTCATACCTGCCTGGGCCACATAATCTGAGAGCTCTTCCATGTCTCTTTTCATGTAGTCTAGGGAGGTACGTCTCAAGTCATTCACTCCAACATGGACAGTGGCAGAGTCGTATTTGTATTTGTTGTGGAGTGGAGTGCATGCATTATGTGGCAGATCCTTGAACCTGACAGGCAGCTGACTGTAATTTTCTCCTTGTTCACCCTGGTAAGAGGGACATCAGTGTGCCTGACTATAGAGTCACCTATGACTAAAGTGTTGGGTACATTGTCTTGCCTTAGGGACTGTTGTTGGGTGGCACACTGGTGTTGTAAGCTATGTGATACTTTGGTTGTAATTGGTGTTTGTTTGCATTTCAGCATCAGAGATCCTTGTTGCTTGGGCAGGTTAATGTTAAGGGCCTCCAGATATGTGGGTTTTTTGTTGTTATGTGTGGGTGTTAGTAGTGAGGGCTTTGACGGGCTATGTGTTGTTATGTGTGGGTGTTAGTAGTGAGGGCTTTGAAGGGCTATGTGTTGTTTGAGGTGTGGTGCAGGTGTTAACCTTCTCCTCTTGATTGTCTAGCACAATCTTGGCTGGAGAGAGCTTTGCTTCCAGTTTGGCTATGAAAGTGCATCTCTCACAGGTTGTAGTGTTGGGGGGTAGGAGGAGATGGTTGTCTGTATACATGAGGCAATTGCTGCATTGCCCCAGTATGCCCAGATTCACCAGGTGGACAGGAGAAATCAGCAGAAGCTGACCCTTGGACATGCCTGGTTAGGTGCTTTTTTTTTTTTTTGTTTTCCCTTACCTTTGCAATTATAGGCTGTTTAGTGCCTATGATTAATTTCTCCTTATTAACAAGGAGAGTTGAGTGCTTGTATCAGTTTAAGGCTTCCTAGTGCTTTCTAGCAGGTTTTAGAGCAAGTGCTAGTCACAGGGACTTCAACCAGAATGAGTCAGGAATCAATGCACTCTGCTCCTACTCTCACCAGGATCAGAATATAAGCACAGATTCCAAGCTGTCACCTATAAAGCAGTTATTAAGCTTTCTGGTGAACAGCATTCTCCAGGAAATAATGTCACTGCACTACTTCTTTCACCAGGAGAAAACAGAAGCACTAATCCCAAGATGACTACTGAGACAGAATGTGGGCTCTTCAATAACTGGTGGTCTTGCAATAGATGCTTAAAGGTAAGATGAAAACATAATTTATCATAAACACTGCAGTGTGCACTAGAGGAATTAGATGTGAAAGTAGGTAACTTAAGTTTTACCTGCCTAAAAAGTTAAGTTTTAGTGGAGAGTCACTATTTTTAAAACAGAAAGATAAATTGAAAGGGGGCGGTCACTTTTGTATTCTGGTACTATGGAATACAGTAGGATGGCCAATAAATTTAAATAGTTGAAGGCAAGTGATTTCACAAAATGATAATTTTGTGCTTACTCACACAAGCCAGTTAAAGCAGACAGGAAATGAGATATATGGTCAAATTAACATAAGGGGCAGGCAAATAGAAAGACAGTGGTGTTTAAGAACACAACAGTAACTGGGTGGGAAAAATTATTTCTGCCTGACTCACAAGAGACTGAGCTGTGGTTTCTTTTCAAGTTTTAATATACAGTTAGAAGCAGAATGCAAGTAAAACACAAGGTAAAGAAAACAAATCACATTATTCAAAATAGAAAAAGGCAATAAAGTAATACAAAATACAACAAATAAAAAGCAAACTAACCTTTCCCTCACAGAAAAGTGTAGCAGAGTCTGGGTGAACCTTTCTAGTAAAGCTCTGAAATGTTTTATTTTACCCCTTAAATAAAAGGTTTAGTTCCTAGCTCCACCCCCTTAGTTCACAGATGATTAACCTTAACTGACCTCTTCTATCTTATGTGTGAGTCTTTAATTGACCTGTTCTAATTTCTGCCTGACTCATGAGACAGAGCTGTGGTCTCTTTTCAAGTTTTAATATGCAGTTAAAAGCAGAATACAAGTAAAACACCAGGTAAAGAAAACAAATCACAGTATTCAAAATAGGAAAAGGCAATAAAGTAACCTTTCCCTCACAGCAAAGTGTAGCAGAGTCTGGGTGAGCCTTTCTAGTAAAGTACGAAACAGTAGGAAGCCCAGCAATGACCCCTGTGGCACCCCAGTGGTAACAGGTCTGCTGGTTGATGTGGAGTCACCCACTTTTGTAGTGTGTCTAGTTTGTAAGTCAGTTGGCAACCTATCTTACTATGAAGGGGTTTACATTCAGTTTGCCAAGTTTATCGGTAATGCCTGAATATGGGATTGTGTCAAAAGCCTTTGCCAGGTCGAAATATGCTGTGTGCAGAAATTTGCCCTCATCAGTGGCTTTGGCCACATTTCCAAATAAATACACCAGATTTAACAGGCAGGATCTGTCCTTTACGAAGCCAAATGTGGTAGGATCCATGGTTTGAAGCTCACCTATGTCTTTATTTATGAGGTCCATAATGATGCATTCCATGGTCTTACAGATTAGGCTGGTCAGGTTTATGAGTCTGTAATTCCCCAGGTCTGTTTCTAGGCCACCTTTGTGGAGGGGAATAACTGTTACTGTTCTCCATTCCACAGGAACAAAGCCTGCGTTTAGGCTATGATGGAATAGGGCACTTAGTGGTGATGCTAGTTCATGTTTTTGCCTATTTAGAAGACAGCCTAGGATGTTGTTTGGTCCCACAGAGGTTGTGGTTTTTGCCTTGGACAAGGCTTTTAGGACCTGCTCTTCAGATACGTAGGGTTGGGGGGAAGTTTGGGGGAAGGTTTATTGTAAGTTAGGAGGGGATAAGGGAGTGAAGCTTTTGCCAAACCTATCAACTAGCAGGCTTGCTATCTCTGTGGGGACAGTGTGCATGATACCATTGGCCACTAGTTCTCCATATGCTTCTGTCCTATCTTTTAGGTTATGTAATAGCTGTACAAAGTCTTATAGTTATCCTTGGCTGTACCTGCTAAGTTTCTCTCAAAGGAGCCCTTGGAGGATTTGACAAGTCTTATTTTCCTGTTGAGGCTGAGGAGGGTACTTTTCCATTGTTGGGGCCTTGCCTTTGTTTTCTAGGACAGCAACTTTTTGCGTTCATTGTAAAGTTTGTTGATGCTGGATGTCCACCATGGCAGCTTGTTTTTACTTGGAGTTCTGGCTTTGATTCTTTCTGGTACAGCTGAGTTTATACATTTATGCAAGTGATTGTTCAGGGCTTTAGTGTAAGCGTCAATGTAATTACCACTTCCAGCTTGTGCTGGGGCTTGGAATGCATTTACACCTTCACCTAGGAGGGTATAGTTTGCCTTGGTGAAGTTTTTTAGTCTGATTTCACCCTTTGTGAGTTCTGGTGTTAGTGCCAGCTTGAAGGTGACTAATTTGTGGTCAGTTTTAATTAATGAGGGTCTGACAGTTGTGGCAGTGCATCTGCTTGGCATGTTGGTGTGGACCAGATCCAAAATGTTTGTTCCCTTTGTCAGGGTATGGACAATTTGTAGGGCTAGTGTAGGTTTCCCAGTTGATAGTGGGATAATTGAAATCTCCCATAATCAGTGTGTTCGATAAAATTTGGATTGTCTCCAGTTTGGGCAAGTAGGCTTGGAAGGTATCATGACCCATGGAGGGGGATGTATAAATGGCTATAACTTGAGAGGGGGTCTTACCCATTGTAACCTGGACCTGGAGTAACTCCTTGGAATTGTCCAGTCTAACTAGGCAGGAGGTTAATTTATCTCTAATATAGATTGAAACACCACCTCATTTGGTTTTCTCATATTCATTTTACGGTCTAAAGGTGTGGAAGGCATTGCATCCTTGCAAGGCTGGGTACTCTCTGAGGCCTTGAACCTGTGACTGCACAGACAGCTACATCTTCTAGTGATAGAAGTGCTTCTAGGGAGTGCAGTTTTCCATTTAAGCTCCTAGGATTTAGCAGTGTGATCCATATTTTGTACAGTAACAAAAATTATAATACAAAATATATATTTAAAAATATATGTCTCTCTCTCTCTCTCTTTATATATATATATATATATATATATATATATATATATATATATATATATATATATATATATATATATATATATATATATATATATATATATATATATATATATATATATATATATATATATAGGTTCATACTAGCTATCTACCCTAGGGCATTTATAAGCCTAGCCAGAGTGTGTTGGGCTTTCGCCACCCATTTTAAATAAATTTTGCTATGCAAACCTACGATCTCCCATACTCACATCAAGATTCCTCTTGAAGAGAGTCAGTGAGGAACTCTGCCTAACCTGGACAGGGATTTTATTCCAGAGTGAAGGGAGCCTCTGGGTTATGAATCTGTCCCTCCAGTATGTCCTATTTATTTCAGTGCTGAGGTTCAAGTCTCGAGCCACGTAGCTCGATGGGATTTGGATTTTCTGAGGTGCAGCATGTCCATTAATTCCAGGTTGGACATGGCTCAGATTGCCTCTGAGCAGGCGGTATGCCACTGAGTAGAGCTGGAGTTTCTTTAACCGGGCAGCATATGGCATCTGTTTGAGCCCTTTGATCCTCTTGGTGAGGTACTTTTGGGGTCTTTCCAGTTGCTGCAGGTGTCTGGTAAGGTACATCCCAAAAGGGGCATTGTACTCAATTATGGGCCTGATGAGGTTCATGATTAGGTGGGCTATATAAAATGTTTTTCTAACCACTTTGGCCATGTGGTTGTCAAATGAGAGATTGCTATCAAGTTGGGTCCCCAGGTCCCTAATTACTTCTATGATTATACACTTCTTGGCGTTTAGCTTGAGGCCATGGTTCTGGCACCAGTTGTTTGTTTCTATGAGGCCATTTTGGAGGATGAGTTTTCAGTCATCTGTGAACTTGGTCAGCCACAGTCCTTCCGTGTTGGCCTGTACCTCAATATATACCAAACAGGAGAGGTCCCAGGACTGAGCCTTGTGGGATGCCACTTGTAACTGGTTTGGAGTCTGACACCATGTGGGTTCTGTCCTTGAGCCAGTTTGCAACCCATCTAGTGACATAGGGGTTTATATTTAAGCTGGTGAGCTTATCGTCCAGGTAGGCTGTGTGGACCACCTCAATGGCCTTGTTAACTGTTTCAAAGAAATCGACCAGGTTTAAGAGGCAGGATCTGCCCTTAACAAAGCCAAACTGGGTAGGATCCAGTGTCTGTTTCCAGGATCCATTGAGGCACCACTTTTGTGGAGAGGGACCACTGTAGCTGCAATATCATAGCGCAGTTGCATGGATGTGTAGTGCCCTTACAGCATCTATATAGAATGCCCCAGAAGGAAATTGTCTGCATTTCTGCTGCAACATATAGCCCCTGGTGACATGTAGTCTCCCTGCCATGAGCATTGTTCAAACAATTGTCTGTAAACTGTAACTTAAAAGAAGACTGTTTGCATCTCCCAGTATACTGTATGGTCCTGGTGAAAGCATATTCCCAACCCTCCGAGTCACCCCAAGAGCAGAGTTCATGCAATTATTTTGTGTAGGTATTGTGTGCTCTGTTGGGTTATACAATTTGTTGCATGTTTTGCACTGTTACTGTCAGTGTTTAACTTGCTCTTTCATTGTAATTACTGTTGGTGCTGATAATAACCCCATTGTCTTCTTGCAGTCATCCTTAGCAATGAAATGCAGTCCTGCATATGTATGCTTAGGCTTTCCTTATACTTTTAGCAGAAGTACAAAGTAACATCGAAGAAGACAGCATTGTAATTAAGGAACATAATAATATTGTGAATGGTAGTTAATTATAAAATGTGTGGAAGAGGTGTATGTGTCCATGTGTGCTAAATACACTGTCAGGATTTGTACTTGGAAATACTAACTTACATATATTAGTATTCTCTTCCTCTGTTTGCAGTTAATACTGTATCTGCATTTACACAAAATAGTAATTGTTAGAGCAAATGGAAGTGAGTGACAGTCCTGCTTTATGCCGACTGCATGCCCTCCTGGAAGAACACATACCGGGAATACAGAATTAGGACCTTAAGAAGAAAACCCAGGTTCTTGAGTTGATGATGACACCACTCATGTTCTGTGCACTCCTCATCCAAGGATGAATAAATAGTCCAGTTAAGTGGCCAGGGGTAGACTGGATGGTTAACAAGCAATCAGAGAAAAACAAAAAAAAAAAATACTCTGTGTCCTTCACAGCATTATTAGGTTCCTAGGTTGTTACTAGGCTAACAACCACTACAGACCTTACAAGCCTAGCTGTGCACCCCAAACCATTTGAGGCCTGAGTATCATAGATGCCTATGGGGGGGGGGCATTTTAGTATGGAGGTAACTAAAAATGTGTAGGGGGGTGTTAGGTAGGATAGTACTTTTCTTATTGATCGTCTCTGTCCATAAGGGACATGGGGGTCCAGATCGATGGTAAATTTATGATCCCATCCAGTTGCCAAGGCTTCATTTGAATAGGGTGAGGGATGGGCTCTGTTTTACATGGATGAAGAGCCTATTCCATAGTGTGGGGATTCTTCGGGGCACATATCTGTCTCCCCAGTGCATTTTATTTATGGCTCAAGTGAAGTTCAGATGCCTGGATTCAGTGTTTCTGGTGCTGTTTGTTTTGTGCATATGCAACAGATCCATCTGGGCTGGGTCTGATGAAGCCCTGTAAGCCAGGTAAAGATCCTATCTCAGCAGGCTGTAGGAGACTGAATAAAGAGACAGAGCCTTTAGGCGATCAGTGTAGGATAAGGCTGTCTGATGTTGGTGAGTACCAGATCAAATATAGTTGATCCTAGTACTGGAGCATGCACTATCTGTTCTAGGGTGATTGTGTTACTAAAGTCCAGGGAGTGTTGGGACTCTAAGTTTGAGGCACTGTAAGTTTTTCAGTCTACAGAGGAGTAGTTAAAGTCACCACGACTTTAAAAAGGATGCTTTGTTGGATGTTGACTGCCTCTAGTAGGTTTATGTAAGAGTAGTGAGACTCTAGGATCATAGATGGTGACCCATGATATGGTGAGGGACTTTATTTATGGTGATTTTCACATGGATGAGCTCCATGGTAACATCCTGTTTAACCATCCTGGAGGTATGTTTGTTGCTAATGTAGATTGAGACAGCTCCACCTTTATCCCCAATCTGTGCTGTTGTTATTCTAAATGTGTGGAAGGCATTGTAGCCTTGAACTGTTGGAGTAATTTTAATGAATTTAAACCAAGTCTTTGGCACAGCATAGATGTCTACATTCTCCAATGTTAGGAGAGCTTGAAGGGTGTGAAGTTTTTTTTAAGCTCGTAGCATTGACTGGTAACATAAGGTTTCTTGGCTCTAAGGGGGTTGGATAAATTTCTAGCCAATATCTGAAAGACTAGGGGGACAGGTTCAGCCCATCCATGGCAAAGCAATGTGGTCTGTTGACCATGTACTCCTATGCTGACAGATATTGCTTCCCCTTGGAGTGGCAGCAGAAACAAAGACCATTATTAAAATCAATCATTTTATGTTCATACTTTACCATCATCTTTTGTGAAGGTAGAACACTTCTCAATGTAAGGGTCGTACCTTTCTTTGACACATTCCGCAAGATCCATTATGTCTCTTTTCATATAGTCCAGTGAGGTACATCTCAGATCATCTGCACCCACATGGACTATGATAGAATTATAGTGGTACTTGAGGTGCAGTGACTCGAGTGCATGCGTGATATTGTGGATCCTCGCTCCAGATAGGCAGCTAACCGTTATCATCTCCTTGTCTAACCTGGTGAGTGGGGCATCTGTGTGATGCACAATGGACTTCCCAATGACAAGAGTATTAGGTAAAGTCTGTGCTTGCATTACGGGCTTTGCACTTCATAGATTCATAGGTATTTACAAGGCTAAAGACCAAAAGGGCCTTTGTAAGCCTAGCCATGCATCCCAAATCTCTGACAAGTTCTGGTACCCTTGATAAGTGTAAGCAGAGGCTTGGGAGATGAAACATTTACAAGAAGGGGCCTGGGAAATTAATCATTTACAGGTTGCCTGTCTCCATTAGACACATAGCTGCCAAGCTAGGGATGAATTTCCTGTTCCCCATCCAATTGTCCAAGTTACATTTGAATTAGTTAGGGAGGAACTCTGCTTCACATGGATGGGGGAGCCTGTTCCAGAAAGGGGGTAGTCTCTGGGATACATACCTGTCTATCAAGCAGGTCCTATTTTTATCACAGGCAAGGTTTAAGTCTTTAGAACAGGTAATTCTGGTGCTGTTTGTTTTGCTGATATGCAGGAGGTCCATTAGAGTGGGGTATGACAATGCCCTGTATGCCAGACATAGATCTCCTCTCAACAACCTGTAGGAGACATAATACAGGAATAGGGCCTTAAGGCAGTCTGCATAGGACATTTTACTTATGTCCTGTATTCTTTTAGTGAGGAACCTCTGTGGATGTTCCATTTGCTGGATATGCCTGGTTAGGTACATACCAAAGGGGGCATTGTACTCAATGACAGGTCTGATGAATGCCGAATACAGTGGAGCAATGACTTCCTTGGACCTAGAAGCCATACCATTGTTTATAAGTTGTGCAACATAGAATGATTTCCTCACTACTGTAGACACATGATGTTCAAAGGCTAGATTACTGTCTATGTGTTTCTCCAAGTCCCTGACTAGTGGGTCATCTCAATATGATAGTTATCAGCAGTGGATGACTTCCTGAAGGATACTATTATGCATTTCTTGACATTTAGTTTTAGTCCATGGCCAGTTGTTTGTCTGTGTCAGCCTTTCCTGGAGAACATTTGTGGCCATGTGGAATTCAATGACAGCTCCTAATCTGCAATTACCTGCACATTTAGTCAGCCAGAGACCATTTACATTGGCCTTGACTTCAGAGAAGTAAATGTTAAAAAGGAGTGGTCCAAGGACTGATCCCTGAGGGACTCCACTTCTGACTGGCCTCTTTGTAGAGGCTGACTCCCCAATTTTAGCTCCCAAGTTCCTGTCTATGAGCCATCTGGCTATTCATCAGGTGACGTACTGATTTGTACCTAACCTTTTGAGTTTGTCAACAATGCCCAAGCGGGGTATTGTGTCATATGCCTTGGTCAGGTGAAGGTAGGTATTATGAGCCATTTTGTCCTCATCCAATGCTTTGGTGACCTTCTCAAAGGTGTTCACCAGGTTGAGTAGGCATGACCTGCCCTTGATGACAACAAACTGGATTGGGTCCATTGTCTGGAGATTTACTATGTCATTATTGATCATTTCCATGATAATCTTTCCATGGTTTTGCATATAAGACTAGTGAGACTTAAGGGTCTGTAGTTTCCAGAGTCTGTAGATGGGCCATCTTTGTGCAGAGGTAAAATATTAACCATTGTATTAACCCCCAATGCCCCAGATAAAATTCCACTTTTTGCTTTCCGTTATCTGTACAAGAATCAAACCCGGCATCTTCTATGAGGTGAACACCTTCACCATCATACTAACTCCCAACCCGAGGTCCCACTTGGAGGACCATTAGGTGTAGGCTTATGTGAGATGTTTGGTGTTGCTTTTGGTGTGTGTTTAATGATTGCTGAGGAGCTGTGCTGTCATTTGGTGGCTTTGAACATCTTTGAGGTTTGCAAAGGTTTTGGTTAAGTGCCTTAGCATAAGACAATATGTGTGTGTGAGGGATCTATTGTTGGTATTCCTGACAACCTTGTTTTTATGTGAGACTTTTGCCAACAAGGAAGTTGTGTATTTACATCTCCTGCATACCTTGTTGTTTTTTTTTAATGATTAACTGGTTGTCTGAGAACAACAGACAATTGCAACATTGCCTTAGGATGCCCAAATCTACCAAGCTGGCACAGATACATTTGGAAATTGCATATCCATGTTGTCTGATTCTGTAATAGGGTGGGCTGTTTAGGGTTATGAATTGGGTTTTAACAGGGGTCTCCTCTTCTAGGGTAGTTTCTGGGGTTAAGGACAAGATGTTATATAGTGCTAGGATATACTAGTACATTTCAATATGCATTCTAGTCTCTGGGGTTAAGGATAAGATGATGCATAGTGCTAATATAGGGTAGTGCTATTATATGTGCATGCTTAGTGCTATTATTTGTGCAAGCTTAGTGCTATTTCATGTGAAAACTTAGTGCTATTATATGTGCATGCTTAGTGCTATTATTTGTGCAAGCTTAGTGCTATTATATGTGCAAGCTTAGTGCTATTATATGTGCATGCTTAGTGCTATTATATGTGCATGCTAGCTACTCTAAGCATAATTCTACACAATGCCATACAGTTTAACAGATTGTGAACCTAATCCTAACTTTATAGAGAGATATTACTGTCTAGGCATTTGCTACTATACAGGGTACTGCTAAATGCCACTACTCAGTGGGCAGCTCTGTGCAGACTTGCCTGATTTACAGCAGAGAAAAAAGTGTGAAAACTGACTTCTATGCCCGCTAGCCAATAAACAACCACACGTTGAGCTCATTGGTACTGTTCCCAACTGAGAGAGACCAGGTAAACATCTTCCGCCACAAGCTGGATGATCCTGTAATTTCTTAAAGTAAAAGTGAAACAAAAACAGCTGTTAAGTGCATATTAAACAACAAACAACTATGTCTCTGGCCAATTTGCCCTTTTGCAAGGTGTTTTGGAGGCATACAGTACTAGAAAAGCCAATAAACAATTATGTTTTGCCACAAAATTATCTTAGCTTGGATAGCTCTGGGTGCAGTTAAAACACTTGAAAAGCATTGCATAGTTCTCTGTAAGAAATTGTTAATTAATGTGTGTTTTTATTCCTTGGCTATATTTCTCAATTCTTTTCACCATTTCTGTCTCACAGCACTTGTTTCTGCAGGTTGATTCCAGTGGGTGGATGTCATCTGTGTAGTATTACTCGTACTTTTTTTTTTGCTGTGTTTTCTGCTATTATCACATAACTGTGCTATACTTGAGCTGATCTTCTAAGTTACCTATAGGTGTGTGTACCCCGCAAATATCTAGAATTAATTGTAGGACTAGCTTCTCTGCCTTGCACTCATTGAGTGCCAGGGTGGGCTTTGGTTGCCCGTGACCTTGCAGAGAAATAAATAAATAAATACATACATACATTCCTGTAATATTTTTAGTGAGAAATGAAACACAATAAATGCACTCCTATAGCAATATTATTAATCTTATATATTACATACATTAGTTGAATTCCTTGGTAATTTGGTGTTTCCTTCCTGCAGAATAGATCTGTAGGATATAGTTTTTGTACACGCACACAGTTTCTCATGAGAACAGTATGGACAGCAAACACCTATAAATTGTGCATGCGTCTCTGTGCTTGATTTTAAGGCAGATGGAGACACCAGGTACCGTGCAACAGCAGTAATACTATTTGATGATTAAACCATTTGTAAGGGGCTTCATGAACACTGGGCTCCTCTGATTAACTATATCCAAGTTCTTCTATGTCCGACTACTTCAACTGATCAGCAACATTCATTTTTTTTTCCTGTCCCACACATAATTCAGTCATCTGAATCTAAACCCTGAGCTTCTGCAGCCTACCAGGATGGTACAGCTATGAAGACCCTATTCTTCCACTTTAAGTTCATGGAACATTATATTCTGATTGACTTTACTCAAGTTCATTAGGGCAAGCAACACTTTCATCACCATAACTTTAATGCATATTATTAATTTATTAACACTGACTTTTTCTCCAGATATTTGGAAAATGAAAACAGAGGTAATCCAGAAGGCTCGTGTCAAGTCTGGTATCCCATCTGTGATACAGAGGGTGACAGGACTAACAAAAAGGATTTGTCCAGATAAAATCACTTTAGCTAGCAAAATGGCTACAGTTGTACTGTTACAAAAAATGCAGTGTCCTCTCTGCCTTGGTCCTCCATCAAAACCCTGAATCAAGCAATAAAATGACATGTTAATGTCTGTAGTCTCTCTTAAGGGCATGGACCGGTATACGCCATGCACACCATGACATACACTTTTTTAAATAATTTATTTTGTGCAATAAGATGTTAGAATTTATTTGTAACTGCATATTTATTATGGTTTATTATTACGCATTTTATTTTTCGAGCATATAAACAAATATCACTAAACCACAGCATTTTTATTGATCCAGTAAGCACTTTTGTCTTATAAAAAGACTTAATTTTTTAATAAATATTTTATCAAATTATCACGTATGACATAGACAATATTACATTTATATAAATGAAAAACAAACAACACTGACAGCACTTCAGTTGCAAACATTATACATCACAGACACCATTGAAACAACTGTAGTTGCAAACATTATACATCACTTATAATCTATCCAGTCATTGTCAGTTAAGCATTATATGACTCGTTCAATAACTGCCTCTTAAGCCTTGTTCCTTCTCTGATTATAAAAAGACTTCTTCAGACTGAACAAACAATAAAAAGTACACTTTTAAATAATAATTACATGACTTAACATTTGATTGCTAATCAATGTTTTAACATTTTCATTTTTAAATACACTTTAAAATTCTCTGATTCATTTAATTCAGGGTAATTACAGACATTTAACATAACCTACCAAATGTACTCCTTGTAATCTAATAAATCTTCAACATTAACTTTAATATTATAATTATTAACTGGATCATTTACTATAAAAGTTAAACATTTTTCTTTACTACAACACACTACATGTTTAGCAGCTGCATTTTTTTTAAATCTTTAGTCTCAGTAGCATATAAATGATCATATATTCTGACATGCAATTCTCTAGATGTCCTTCCAGTATAAAATACTTTGATCACAACAACCCATTAGGAGGAGACATTAAAAATATCATATAGTATATTGTTTTATATAGTTTACATATTTTTATAAACATTTTATATAAACATTATATATATAACATCAATTTTGAAATCAATAATTTATATTTACTTGTATTAATTTTGAACATCATACATAGGTAATTATAATAGTAATTTATCAGATGAGGTCAAGTGTGTGTAATTTAGTCACCTTATTTTATATATTATTACATTATATTACATTCATTTTTATTAGGGATATTATGCTTATTTATATGAGGGACAACATTATTTTAAATGTTCCTATAGATTTTAATATTCACACAAAAGTGGATGTATATACTTATTAATATCAAGGAAAGCATAGAAATTTAAAGTACAGTATTGATTCATATTTATTTATTGTATCTATATTTTAATATACATTAAGTAATACAAGAGTCAATGTTTCTTGTATATGAAATATATGTATATACATACATTTATATAAACACATTGTAATTAATTTTATTATGGTATTTCTTTAAAGTTTTAAAAGCAAATTGGCGCCAAAAAAGTTATTTATGGGTTCGTGAACAGTTGGTTAATGAGTTCGTATGGATTAAACTTGGAACTGTTTTATTCAATCACTCAGCAACTGGTGGATGTTCACTTATAGGTGTCTTCGCAGTGGAATATTACGGAGTATAAAATACTTCACATTAATAGCAGCATAAACAACAAACATAGTTTTGAGGCTAAAAGCATCAGCCAAAAATATTTCTACAGCTGTATACAGGTATCACAGTACACATATTTACAAAAGTTACAATCAAAGCATTTGAACATACCTCTTCTTTTAGGTACTCCTTTAAAAGTGTGATTAGACTTTAGGTTAAAAATATTCTTTGAAACAGTTGCCCTTTTTCCTCACAAAACATTGTAGACTTACCCACCATTTTAAGGTGTCTGGAAAACCAAGAAAAATTCTCCAATTATTTTTAACTAATTCTTTGATGGCTATCTCATCTACAGAAGTCCCTAAGACCATAGCAGTGGCATATTCATTATCATGTGACACAGAAAAAAAAATCAGTTTCTGTGGTCCCTAACACATGCAAGGCCTATGTTTGGTGTCCCTGAGACTACTCACTTATAAAAAAGTTTCATTAACTATGAATTTGGGGTAGATTCCAACTAAACAGTTATCAGCCAGCAGCATACTTTTTTCTCAAAGACCTCGTTCTCTTCTGTTAACTTACAAGTTCTAATAAACTGCCAATTTATAAAATATTTCTTTATAGACTTTGGAGGCATGCTGCTAAAATGCAACTAAGAATTGCCTTGCACATTTAAATGTGCACTTTTTATTGTTTGCTCAGTCTGAAGAAGTCTTTTTTTATAAAACAAAAGTGCTTACTGAGTCAATAAAGTTTGCTGTAGTTCATCGATTTTTATTTTATCTCATTACCAGTCAGAAACATTTGCTGTCTGGGGTTGGAGAAATACACTTTTGGAGGGATGGGGCTAAATTCTGGAAGCTGGCATAGAGTTTCAAAAATCCTGGACATACTCCTGTTTGGTCTTATCCTTGGAAGAAAACATGGATTCTGCAAAGGGCATAATAGTGTCTAGAAGACAGTCAAAGCCATGAACTCAAATCAACAAACTAGCCTGGGTAAATGCATTTGGATTTGTCGAACACAAAAAGCTGCTAAGTCAGCTGAGGTTCATATAGCCTAAAGAGGTTTTCATTGGAAGATCTCTTACCGAACTTACCAGAAATCACACCTTACATTCAAGCTTACTTTCATAGTACTTCAAAGATCAGGTGTTGAATTTTTTTCTTCTTTTTCTTAACTCCTTCTCCTTCACTACTAAAAGAAAAAACAGCCCATGTAGTGCTGTGCTTCCTGAAGGAGCCAAAACAGCAAATCTTCAAAAACAAGCTCAAAAGTCACAAGCCATAAAACAATACTGTGAATAACCATCAGCCACAATCAAAATCCACTTTAATATTAAAAACGATAAAACAGTTGAGCGCCTTTATCCATTAATTATAGCACTTGTCGAGCAGAGCCACAGAAGTGATCCCCGGGGTGAATTTCCTATCTCCCATCCAATCATCAAGATTTTTCTTGAAGAGTGGTAATGAGGAGCTTTGTTTGGTATAGATAGGTAGTTTGTTCCAGAGTATGGGCAGTCTCTGGTACAGGAATCTATCCCTCCATCATGTTCTGTTTATTGTGGTGACAAGGTTTAGGTCCCTAGAGCATGTAGCTCAGAGGGATTGGGATTTCTTTAAGTGGAGCATGTCCAACAGCTCTGGGTTTGACATAGCTTTGTATGTTAGGCAGAGATCGCCTCTGAGTAGGCGATATGCGATGGAGTAAAGCTGGAGTTTTTTGAGACAGTCTGCGTAGGGCATCTGTTTGAGGCCGGTAATCCTCTTTGTGAGGTATTTCTGCGGCCTTTCCAGTTTTTGTAGATGTCTTGTGAGGTACATACCAAAAGGGGGGTTGTACTCTATAATGGGTCTAATGAGTGACAAGTAGAGGG
This sequence comes from Protopterus annectens, assembly GCF_019279795.1. Taxonomy (NCBI): domain Eukaryota; kingdom Metazoa; phylum Chordata; order Ceratodontiformes; family Protopteridae; genus Protopterus; species Protopterus annectens. The sequence goes on from NC_056746.1 coordinate 24,236,969, forward strand.
GAACAATGACCTCTTTTTTCCTGGATGAGAAACCTTTTGTGATGAGATGTGCCACGTAGAAGGATTTCCTGACTACTGCGGCAATGTGGTTATCAAAGGAGAAACTACTGTCCACCTGTTTCCCAAGGTCTTTTATCACACTTTTGGTGTTAAGTAGACTACCGCCTATGTAGTAGTTTGTGGGTACAGAGTTTTTACCAAAAGGGATGACAATGCACTTTTTGGCATTGAGCTTGAGGCCATGGCTTTAACACCAGGCATCTATCTCAGTGAGGTCCTTTTGTAGGATGTCCACATCGTTAGGAGTTTTGATTATAACTCCTAGTTTGCAGTCATCTGCAAACTTTGTTAGCCAAAGACCTTCTGTGTTAGCCTGTACTTCAGAAAAGTAAATACCAAACAGGAGAGGACCCAGGACCGAACCCTGTGGTACTTCACTTGTCACTGGTCTGAAGTTGGATTTGGAGTCTGCTACTTTCACAGTGTGGTTTCTGTCAGTGAGCCAGTTGGCAACCCATCTTGTGACATAGGAATTTATACCTAGTTTAGTGAGTTTGTCTATAATTCCAGAGTGGGGGTTGGTGTCGAAAGCCTTGGCGAGATCTAGATAGGCTGTGTGAACCACCTTACCCTCATCTACGGCTTTGGTGACCACTTCAAAGAAGTCTATCAGGTTTATGAGACATGATCTGCTAATGGTCGGTAGTTCCCAGGGTCTGTGGTGGCTCCCCCTTTGTGGAGTGGGATAACCGTTGCTGTGAACCATTTAGTGGGCACAAAGCCTGAGGTGAGGCTATGATTGAACATGGTACTTAGGTGGGGTGCCAGTTCGTTCTGTAGGTCGTGTAGAACACAGCCTGGGATGTTGTCAGGTCCCATGGATGCTGTGTTCTTGGCTTTGGAGAGTGTTTTTTTACCTGTGCAGCCATGATTACAGGAACTTTGCATTCTTCCGGTATAGAGAACCTATCTGTCAGGATGTTGGCAATATCAGTTGGGTCTGTATATTTAGTGCCACTGTGCTGTAACTCAGAGCAGATCTGGGTGTTGCCATTGAGATTCTTGACATAGCTATAGAATGCTTTGTGGTTGTCTTTAGAATCAGTGGTGATTTTATTTTCGTAACTAGCTTTGGAAGATTTTATGAGGGATCTCAGCTTCTTACTGAGGCTGACCAGGGAGTTCCTCCTCTTTTACTTTGATATGTCCCAGTACTGATGCTTTTCTAAAATTATATGCCCCTTTCATGTCATACTGCAACAGTTCTAACAAAATACTCGTGAATTTTGCTTGTTATCATTGCATTTGATTTCATGGGAGATGCTGACATCTGGTGGACTTAGTTGATAATTGCAGTCACTGTTTAACAGCAGTAATGCTGTTTGGTGATAAAAACAATGTTTTATGTATTCTGTTTTATTTATTTATTGACATTTGATTACCAGGAAAGTCTGACTGGCTAGGTACTCATTTTTAGAGACAGCCCAGGGTGTAAAGTTCAAAAATATTACAAAAACATTTTAAGGACAATAATTTTGCAATCTTCAAAAATAATGCAATAAGAAATCTACAGTTTAAATAATTATAACAAATTAGACATAAGGTGAAAACATTGGTTAAGAATAGATACAACTGATATAACAATGATTTAATATTTACAGAAAGTTTATCCAGTTTAGAGAAATTAAACATAAGTCAGTGTAATACAAAACAGGAATTGCAATATGAACTGGGAGAAAAAACACGGTTATGGTATATTTAGATAGTCAGGGGAGAAAAATTGAATGAAGTAAGGAAGTGAGTGAAGAAGGGGGAGTAAGGAGATGTAAGGTATGAAGAGATACTTGTTTATATTTAGGGATATAGTTTATTCTGAGGTTGAGCAAGAAGAGAGACAGATTTTGGCTAGGCAGTCTTTTAGAATGGTTTTAAATGACTAGAAGGGAGGATATTGACCGATAAATACAGATAAGGAGTTGCAGGCCTTGGCAATAAAGTACGAGTACAGACCATGCCCAACAGATTTGATAGGTTTGTGGACAGAGAGATGAGTTTTTGGTTAATGACCGAGTGGGAGCATAACTGATTAGAATGGTATACAGTGCTGGTCAAACAGATGGATAGTGGATAATTTTATAGGTGGTAAGAAGCTGTGTATATGTTAGTTGATGGAGTGGTTCAAACCAATTTTGGCATTTTAGTGCTATGCAGTGGTAGGTTCAGAAAGGGTCATTTGTTGCAAATTTAGCCTCTTTATTATAGCATTGGTCAAGTTTTGATTTTTGGGATGCCTGGAGGTTAATACGGATGGGAGCCTGATAAAGTAGCGAGTGGAAGATGTAAGTACAGGCAGGTGAGGTTTTAGTTGTGTTGAGAATCCCCTTGGCTCTATAAAGCATCACTAGTTTTTGATGAGTTTTTTATGCAATTTTGTATATTCAAGTAAAATTTAAGATTATCATACACTATCATCCCTAATAATTTGCTATGGGAAGTGACTTCAATGGTTGTATTATTAAGAGAGAGTATTTTAAATTTTATTTTTTTATGGGAGAAGGATGTAAGAAAAAAAATCAACATGAGTTGCGAGTTATAAAGACATGATTCATTGGCCGTTAAAGCTCCCTGAGTAATTTTTCGTAGATGTGCCAGGTTGTCTGATGTGCATATGAGTTTTTATTTTAAAGTGACTTAGAAAGGAATGCCATTCCATTGATTATTAAACCAGCTGAGATAAAGGACATGACTCTATCACAACATTTATAATAAAACTTTGCAAAATGCAAGGAAAAGAAAACTAAACTATTGTCATCTCTTCCTCTTTGGTGAAATCTCTCTCTGTGGCCTGAATGCAACCATAAAGACTTAAAAAGTAAAAAAAGTTATGAGCATTCAGAAGCCATGTAGCTGAAACACTTGATGGCCTTAAAGAATCATTTGCATGCATCCCATGGGCATCCACTACAGAGTTTATGTATCACACGGTGAAAACTCTAGCTTGGCTGGGTTTTCTTGCAGTTTCTGAATGGTCTGTCTGTACGTCCTTTTTACCCTTTGGTTTGGATGCTAGTTGGAATATTATGAGGGCACCTTATTTTTTATGGGCATCAACTGGTTTAAAGACTGTGTGTCTCTGAAGTATACTCCAACTATTCTCTTATGCTGTGCTGATGAGATCAATAAAAGGCTAAAACATGCATGTCTACAGCCAGTGGGGTTTGGCTTTAGTGACCTGGATGGAACCATAAAGACTTAAAAAATAAAAAATAAAAACACTCATGATTATTCAGAAGCCATGTAGTTGAAACACCTGTCATTAAGGAGTCATTTACATATATCCCATTAGCCTCCACTACAGTAGGTTTAAGGTATCACCCAGTGAAAACTCTAGCTTGGCTGGGTTTCTTGCAGTTCATATGTAGCTATACATACACGCACACATACACAAATATCTATATCTATATTTATATATCTACATATCAGATATGGTCAACTACAAAAAAAGAAAGAACCATAATGAGCATATAATAAACATGACTGCACACAATATCAAATGCTTAAAACACCAACCCTTACAACAGATAATAAAATACAATATCACTACAGTAAAATATCACAAAACTAACAGTGTTTTTGCTTGAGACAAGTCGCTGTGCATTCTCCACATTGAGGGTAAATATCGACAGACTTGACTATACCAATTCTTCAGTTGCACCAAATTGTAGGAGGGAGAAATCTGCCTGAAACAGGAATCACTGCAGACCACAGAAAATGACGTTGTCAGTCATTCCATAACAAATGTATTAACTGCAAACACAGACCTCTGCATAACAATCCCATTCATAAACAAAATCCAAGCCTCCCAACAACAGCACACAAAAATAAAGCCAACTACATAAACTTTCTTCAGCAAATGTTCAGTTCAGTGTTATTGCCGATTGCCAATATTAGCATTCACACTTCTGTGCACTCAGCCAAAAAGCTAGTCACCCTTGTCCACTGAGCTGAGTCAATAACCACACAATATTCCCTTTGTAACCCTTTATTAACAATGCTACTGAAAACCATTAAAGATGCCACAGTAAATTCACATTTAACATATCAACCATAACCGTTAACCATTAACTCTTAACCCAGTTGGTGTGACTTAGCCTGCTTCAACTGACCTCTGCAGGACCTTGTGTGTGACCCAAGCTACCTTGGACCTGGTGGAAAACCCCTTTAATTCTTCCTTTCCAACCCACATACTCCTTGATATGGCCGCCAGTCAAACTGAGGACAACTGAAGAGGAGTCAAGAAAGCTAAGTACCAACGAGAGGGAAAACAAGGAGGATGAAGATGTAAGACCGCTGCCGACCCAGCATGTCCCATGCCATCCCCCTTTTCCAGCCAGTCTCAAAACCAGATACCTAAGGTCATTAAAGGTGAACCAGGTTAATTCTTGAAGTATTCATCAATGGCCATAGCAATGTCTAAATTAAACAAATCGAAACCAAGATTGTTAAATGCATATTGTCCCTATCATGAAAATCAAGATTCCAATCTGTCAAGATCTTTATGATCAAATATCTGGAATCCTATCTGTTGAGCCATCCATGTAAGCCTGTGATTAATGAACCACCTAGACATCTCAGTTGCACTGGACCTTCTAGCTCCTTCCCAATAGATTCTTGGTATGACTGATGACCAAAAAAAAAAAAAAAAAAAAAAAACAAGGGCAAGTTCAGATATAGCTGATGTACCCTGGACATATCAGAAAGCATTCTGGCTAAGAGAATTTTCTTAGGAGCCCAGACCAGGTCCTTACCCCCAAAGTAGATTACCAAAACCCTGGGCAAGGCTTCCTTTGCTATAATTTCATGCCAGATCTCTGAAAATTGAAACCATAGGAGGTCAAGAAAACCAAATGAATGAACTGCTCATTTGTTAAGTTCAAAGGAACTCAACTGTTCAGCCAGATGGACTAAAGCTTGGATTGCAACTCTCTTGATGAAAGAATGCCCCAACAGCCAGATGACATCCTTTCCTGAAACAAAAATAAAGATTAATGCCTAATGTATGACAAGAAGGTGTCAGACACCTACCTTTTTGTTTTTTTGCATGACCTCAACAGAATGCCCCTCTATGGCCATGTCAGAGGTGCATCCTATTCTAAAAGAATGAGATGAATACCCCTGTGGGTGTATCCCTTGCCCCCCCAATGTCTTTTCTCAGTAGTACGTTAACCTTCACTAAACTAAGTGGTTTACCATCCATCCGAGTGAAAATCGGGCCCAACCTAATGCCCTTGGGAGTGATTCTGTACAGTAATCTGAACCACTGACCTGGTCATAGGGTAACCCCCTTCAACTTGTCTAGCCAAACCTGGTGCACTTTACCCAATTGACCCATTTTGGATTTCTTTACCCGTATCAAAATAAATTCCTTGGGAATAATGAGGTCCTCCCAACAAAGACAGTATAGTAATTCACTAACACAGAAAGCACCCACATATAATAACATAAACAAAGAAGCCAATGTAGCAAAGGTGCAAAAATTAGGTATTGTGTTATAGAAACCACAGCAATGATGGCAAGGAGGTGTCTCCCAATTGGCTTCCTGGAATCACAGGAAGCCACATGAATATTCTCCCAACGTTTGAGCAGTCTGCCTGTCAGCCAGTGTCTGGACAC